>NW_027176372.1:5000-32500 GCF_023349555.1 Cebidichthys violaceus | reverse complement strand
GTACTAAAGATGCTCTACTAAGTACTAAAGGTGCTCTACTTAGTACTAAAGATACTCTACTAAGTACTAAAGATGCTCTACTAAGTACTAAAGATACTCTACTAAGTACTAAAGGTGCTCTACTAAGTACTAAAGATGCTCTACTAAGTACTAAAGGTGCTCTGCTAAGTACTAAAGATGCTCTACTAAGTACTAAAGGTGCTCTGCTAAGTACTAAATATGCTCCAAGTACTAAAGATGCTCTACTAAGTACTAAAGGTACTAAAGATGCTCTACTAAGTACTAAAGGTGCTCTACTTAGTACTAAAGGTGCTCTACTAAGTACTAAAGATGCTCTACTAAGTACTAAAGGTGCTCTGCTAAGTACTAAATATGCTCCAAGTACTAAAGATGCTCTACTAAGTACTAAAGGTACTAAAGATGCTCTACTAAGTACTAAAGGTGCTCTACTTAGTACTAAAGATACTCTACTAAGTACTAAAGATGCTCTACTAAGTACTAAAGATACTCTACTAAGTACTAAAGATACTCTACTAAGTACTAAAGGTGCTCTACTTAGTACTAAAGATACTCTACTAAGTACTAAAGATGCTCTACTAAGTACTAAAGGTGCTCTACTAAGTACTAAAGATACTCTACTAAGTACTAAAGGTGCTCTACTAAGTACTAAAGATGCTCGTCATGAAGGGGTTGAATAATGTTGAGACTGCAGTAGTCATTAAAAGTGGCATTTTGTGTTGAATTTTGGAGAAACCATTTGTAACATTAGTTATGTTGAGCTATTTAAATTGTTCTTGTTTGAGTTGTTTATTGAAAACAGCTGAAACATCACTGATGGTGGTTTTTTTCAGATCTCTCCTCTGACCAAAGAAGAAGAAGGATCATACGAGTGTCACGCCACCAACTCTAAAGGAGAAGCTTCAGCTGTCGGAGCCATTTACCTGGTCGAGTCCAGCGATGACATCGTCAAGAAAGGCAACGACAACACAAACAAACAAACACACACTGACAAACAAACGAAAAAGCACTGTGAAAGGTAGAAACAATAAACGCACAGCAATGAATGAAGTAGTCCATTGCCAAAACACAAGAAAATCAATAAAATGAAACTGACTAACAGAAATAAAACATGAAAATATACAACATGAAGAGATATAAAACATAAAGGAAATGTAAAACATGAAGATATAAAACATGAATAGATGAAACTATAAACCTGAACCAACCCTGACTATAAACCTGAGCCAGCCCTAACTATAGACCTGAACCAGCCCTAACTACAAACCTGAACCAGCTCTCTAGTAGGATAATATGGTTCTATAAGCTCATTAAGATACGATAGTGTCTGACCAATCAGGGCTTTGTAGGTGAGGAGAAGGATTTTAAATTCTATTCTAGATTTTACAGGGAGCCAGTGTAGAGAAGCTTACAGGAGTAATATGATCTCTTTTCTTAGTTTTGTTAGTACACAAGCTGCAGCATTTTGAATCAACTGGAGAGATTTAAGAGACTTGTTAGAGCAGCCTGATAATAAGGAATCACAGTAATCTAGTCTAGAGGTAACAAATGGATGAACTAATTTTTCTGCATTGCTTTGAGACAGGATGTGCCAGATTTTTTAAATGTTACGTAGGTGAAAAAAGGTTTTATCTTGGTCTCTAGTAAAATAACTTCAGTTTTGTCTGAGTTTAACCTCAGGAAGTTGCAGGTCATCCAGGTTTTTATGTCCTTAAGACATGCTTGAAGTTTAGAGAGCTGGTTGTTTTCATCTGGTTTGATCAATAGATATAATTGAGTATCGTCTGCATAACAATAGATAATATCAGAAAACGAAGGAAGCATATATAAGATGAATAAAACTGGTCCAAGCACAGAGCCTTGTGGAACTCCATGACTAACGTTGGTCTTCATCAAGGTAATATATAAATGTTTAACCCCTCCTGTGACTGATGATGTTGTTTCCTTACAGTGACGAAGGAAGATGAGCTGTGATCAGCTGATCACAGATCAGTGAAGATGATTTTCACAGGAAACCATTGAAGATGATTTCATAAAGTTACAGTGAAGTTTTATGATTCTTCTTGTTTTTCTTTTCATGTAGCTCTGAATTCACCTTTATTTTAAGTCTATATTCAGCTTAGTTTTGCTAACTTTAATGATTATTACAAATATGTTCTTTCTGTATTAAGTCTCAGTTTAACTTTTCATAGTTTAACAGTTTATATTGTTTTTATTTACTTTCTTTTTCTGAGTTAAACTGATCACAGCCAGATATTAACTATAGGTGACCACAGTAATGATTTAGATCACCATAGCAACAATACTGATGCAAATAAAATCAGTTTCATACAGAGTTTCATCTAAAGAGATGTTCTCGGATCAGTTCTTAAATAAAAAAGGTCTTATCTTTTATTTCTCTGAGCTTTTGTTTGTTGATGGAAACTGAAATTATTTTTCATTTTTTTCTGAATAAAATAGAACGTTAACTGAAACATTTATTATTTCTTGGGACGGATCAATAATCAATATTTCTGCTGTTTCACTTCTGAATAAATGACGACTTCATCCAAGTTTACACTTTGTTTTCAGATCATTTTGTAGAAGGTGAATTTGTTAACAATTAATAATAATAAATTAATTAACTTTAATTATTCATTCATATTGAATTCAACTTTCATTTCAGATTACCTGCTGTGGAAGTTAAAGTTTCCACTTAACCTGTAATTATCAAACCGTTATTCATTTTATTATCACTAAAGACTTCCTTCCAGAAAAATCCAAGGGAAATATTAAATATCTAAAACAGTAAACAATGGTTCTTTAAAATAAAGCGCGAGTCTAAATCTAATGAATATTTGGACTTCAGCAGTTTAACATGATCAGGTCAGTTTACCTGAACATGATCAGGTCAGTTTACATGTGTCACATGATGTTTGCAAACCAATGAGGACTCGGGGAAACAGAATCATAAGAAACTCAGATTTATTCTACTTTTACAAAAACAAAGTATGATGACATGAAAGTGTAAAAACATGAAACTTCTAAATTAACTTCCTGCAGCTGATGGCCATGTTTAAAGTATGCAGGGAGGCATGTGATTGGCTGAGCCGATCTATGATGTCATCATACGAGGAGCAATGCTCATTGACATCAACTCCTGGAAAAGAAGCTTACAGGCGTACGGCATCCGAACCAGAGAGATCTGATGGAGAGACAGACGGGTAGAGACAGACAGGTAGAGGCAGACAAGTAGAGACAGACGGGTAGAGACAGACGGGTAGAGACAGACAGGTAGAAACAGACAGGTAGAGACAGACAGGTAGAGACAGACAGGTAGAGACAGACGGGTGAGACTGGTTTCAAATCATTAACATTTTCAAAACTTTTATTGAGTTGTTAATATGTTAACATATTGAGATGTTTTGGATTTCTCCAGTTTTTATTACATAAAAAAACTGAAAAGAAGAAACATGTTAAATAAAACGCAGAATCTGATCCGTCTGGTTTTATCATCACACCTGAAATCCTCTCTAATCAATATTAGGATTAATCATCAAATTAGCCCCGAGTTAGGATTATAGACCAGTACTATGTACTCACTAGATATCTGGGTTAGAGACCAGTACTCTGGATGGCTGCTAATAAAGTTCATAAAGCATCTCATCCAGTAGGGGGCAGTGTTTGTAACATTCATGTTATCATTTATACGTTCACTAATGTAGACTTTGATTTCACTTTTCATTAACCACTGATTACTGATCATGTGTACTTGTGTCTTGTTGCGATGACTTATTGATCATGCTTACCTGTGTCTTGTTGCGGCAGCCTCGACACTCGTACGTGTGCGTCCGCGTGTTGGCTATGGCCATCAGTCCACACAGATTACACACGTGAACCTGATACGGATCAGATGCCTCAAACAGACGTTCCTTAAGGAACTGAGCCGCTCCGTGAGCGATCTGACAGTCACGCTCCATCTCCCCAAACCGCAGACCACCATCACTGACAGACAGAAAAGTGAGACAGACATGTGAGCGATCCAACAGTCACGCTCCATCTCCCCGAACCACAGGCAGGTGACTCAGACCGGTATCTCACTCACCGTGATCGTCCCTCCATCGGCTGCCTGTTGAGGATCTGGACGGGGCCACGGGCCCTCGAGTGGATCTTATCGTCAACCATGTGTTTCAGACGCTGATAATAAGTCGGACCAATGAAGATCTGAGATGTCAGCTTCCTCCCCGTGAACCCGTTATACAGAACCTGGTCATAGATTGATAATCAATAAAGAGAGTTGAGCTTACTCCCTGAGAACCTGTTAAGCAGAACCTGATCACAGATCAATAATATTGACACTGAAAGTTATGTGACGGCAGTGGTTACCTTAGAGTTGAAAATGTCTTCTATGTCGAAATAAAGTTATTACAAAATAGATATGAGCTGTTTATGTGAACAGCTAACTGTGACACGAACGGTTACAGTCTCAAACTAGGACTCATCTACTGGAGGCAATATCCCGAGTACAGGTACTTCATACAAGCCCACCTCAAAACACCTGAACTCTCTTTAAACTAATCATCTTCAATCAAACATAACTACTGATGATAATCATGACTGAACGGTCAGTCCATTGAGTCACAGTGACATCACACACACAAGTGTTTGAGTTAAACAGGAACTAAACAGCGAGAGTCACCTCATTTCCTCTCAGGTGGTATCCGTATTCAGACAGCAGGTTCGACACTTTCTGCACATTGACGGCGTCGTTAAACGGGGTTGCGTCGCCAATCTCACCTTTGTTTGCAGAAACCTGAAACACAAAAAACAATTCAAAAGTTATATATGAGAATACACACACACACACACACACAATATTTGATATAAAATTAAATGTACCATGTAAATGTGTGACAACCAGTCAGGCAATGTCTATTTATTATTGTCAATACTTTAGTAATTATTGTTAATGTGTTATGATTATTACCATATCCTGATAATTAATATCTGATTATAATGTATTATTACCTTTTGGCAGAAACTAAACATTTCTATTTAGTGATTATTAGCTTGTAATCGGAGCTATTACGTTGAAGTTATTGAATACCAACATATATTATTGATTACTACCTTGCCCTGCAGACACTCGATCAGATGGCCAACTGTCATTCTGGACGGGATGGCGTGAGGGTTGATGATGATGTCAGGAGTGATTCCCTCACAGGTGAACGGCATGTCCTTCAACACAGAACGCATCAAAACATTTACCAGTTGATGAAGATCATTAATAATTCATTACAGATTGTTTCCTAGAACTGAAGTCTGATCATCATTGATCCACATTAACCTGATGTTATGTTCAAGAACTGATCCAGGATCAGAGGACAGCGACTGACTACACAAATAAACATGTCTGTCTGTCTACAGCTGGTGCCACTCTGGCACAAACGTTGCTGTTTATCTAGAGCGCCACACTGGAGGAGATCCTGTCCTTGAAGTGACCAGCTGCTCTCTTTTTTAATATTTTACTTTCTGTTTGACTGACAGCATTCATCAGTCTAAATTCTTATTGTTGGTTAACAGTTAAGAAGTTAATTATCAACATCCCTAATACAGACATATTCAGACAGACGGTATGAGAACATTAAAGCATGTTTGAGTACAAACCCAAGTCGTATCACGTCTCATCATTGGGATACTGTAACGAATGTAATCAGGACCCAGGAGCAGTACAAAAAACACCAGGGTTAGTTTGAATCAAAGCTTTATTCTCTTCGGAACACACAACAGGTTGAACATGCACAGCAATACAGTGGCAGGCTCTCGTGGTCGGGGACAGAAGGCTGAGTGAATTACCGGGGCCGAGGCAAGGCGGGGTAGTCACTAACAGGCAGGGTCGGTATCTCCTCCGAGGCCTTCGAGTCCCCAGCCGGGTGGGTGGAGGGGGTCTGGCAGTAGGGTAGCAAGGTTGCTCGGGCCTTCGTCCAGGTCTGGTGGCAGCGGCGGATGAAGGTCTGGACTGAGGTGAAGCCCAGAGGACAGACTGACGGTGGCCCCCAGCAGAGCGCAGAATTCCTTCCAGAACACAGAGGTGAACTGAGGATCTCGGTCGGAGACTACGTCGTCTGGAATCCCATGCAGGCGGAAGATGTGCAGGGATATGACTTCTGCAGTCTCTTTAGCAGACGGGAGTTTGGGCAGAGGAATAAAATGGGCCATCTTGCTAAATCTGTCAGTGTGGCCCTCAGACGGTGGTAGCCCAGTGAGAAAGTCCAGGGAGATGTGGGACCACGGACGATGAGGCACTGGGAGAGGCTGCAGGAGGCTGGCCTGGTGAGAAGGCTTGTGTTGATTGCAGACTGGGCAGGCGTTGATGAATTCCTTGGTGTCCTCGTTGAGCGAGACCCACCAGAAGCACTGCCGAAGAGCGTCCTGGGTCCTTTGGATACCCGGGTGGCAGGTAAGTTTTGAGGAGTGGGCACACTGGAGGACGTCGGCATGTGCTGGCCCTCACTGACTCCTCAATGTCCCAGGTGAGGACGGCTACTTGACAAGGGGCAGGAAGGATGGACGAGGAGCCAGAGGTAGGTTCCTCCTCCCCCTGGAACTGACGGGAAAGGGCATCAGGCTTGACATTGCGGGACCCGGGGCGATAGGAGAGCGTGAAGTGGAACCGTGTGAAGAATAACGACCACCGGGCCTGTCGGGAATTGAGTCTCTTGGCTGTACGGATGTACTCCAGGTTCTTATGGTCGGTCCAAACCAGAAATGGGAGCTTGGTCCCCTCCAACCAATGCCGCCACTCCTCCAGGGCCAGCTTCACTGCTAGTAGTTTTCGGCTACCAATGTCATAGTTTCTCTCGACGGGGGAAAGCAGACGTGAGAAAAAGGCGCAGGGATGGAGCTTTTGGTCAGTGGCTGAGCGCTGGGACAGAACACCCCAAACCCCTATGTCAGAGGCATTCACCTCCACCACAAATTGTCTGTCCGGATCCTGTACTTGGAGAATGGGTACTGACGTAAACTTAGACTTCAGGTTCTGAAAGGCCTCTTCGGCTGCAGAGGTCCACAGGAAAGGGACCTTGGAGGAGGTGAGGGCAGTGAGTGGGGAAGCGACCGCTTTGTAATTCCTGATGAACCTCCAATAGAAATTGGCGAACCCCAGGAAACATTGAAGTTGCTTGTGGGACAGGCCAGGTAGTGACGGCAGCAACTTCAGCGGGGTCCATCTGGATGCTGCCCTGGGAAACGATATAGTCCAGGAATGAAACCGTGGGAACATGAAACTCGCACTTCTCCGCATTCACAAACAGGGAGTTCTCCAGTAGGCGTTGAAGCACGGACTGGACGTGGTGCACATGTTCCTCTTGGGGAAGATCAAGATGTCGTCGAGGTAGACAAATACGTGCCAGTCCAACATGTCTCGGAGCACGTTGTTAACCAGGGGCTGGAAGATGGCGGGGGCATCACAAGGTATTCGTAATGCCCTTTAGGTGTATTGAATGCCGTCTTCCACTCATCCCCTTCTCTGATGTGGACCAGGTGATAGGCGTTGCGGAGGTCGAACTTGGAGAAGATGGTGGCTCCTTGAAGTAGCTTGACGGCCGTCGCGATGAGTGGCAAGGGGTACCGGTTCTTAATCGTGACTTAATTTAAGCCCCGGTAGTCGATGCAGGGTCTGAGAGTCTTGTCTTTCTTCTCCACAAAGAAGAATCAAGCCCATGCGGGAGAGGACGAGGGGGCGTATGAGACCGGAAGCCAGGGAATCATTAATATAATTGTCCATCGCTTCTCTTTCAGGAGCCGACAGAGAATAAAGGCGCCCCTTAGGTGGGAACGTACCAGGATGGAGGTTGATGGCACAATCATACGGACGGTGGGGAGGCAGAGACATGGCCCTGGACTTGTTGAAAACCTCCTTAAAGTCCAAGTATTCTGCGGGAACCCCCGTAAGTTCAGGCATGGAATTGGTGAGCGCGGGACCTCGTGGAACGGCGGCTTGCTTCAGGCAGACTAGATGACAGGACAGGCTCCAACCCCGAAAAACCCCCGTAGTCCAGTCGATGTGAGGATTGTGTCGACGCAGCCAGGGGTATCCCAGAATGAGGGGGATGTGAGGGGTTTGCAGGATGTGGAAGCTGATGGTCTCGTGTTGGTTGCCAGACAGCAGCATGTGGACCGGAACGATTTGGTGCGTCACTGTCCCCAGAAGATGACCGTCCAGGGTGCTGGCTGGAACAGCTTGGGGAAGAGGTATCCGGTCGATCCTTAACTGTATCACGAGTTCTCGTCCACAATGGACGCGTCTGCTCCAGAATCCAGGAAGGTGGAAATCGTATGGGAAGACCCGGTCAAAAGTAGTTGGGCGTGGAAAAGTGGTCGTTGACAGGCGGAGGGTCTGGAAACTACTCAGCTCACCAGTACTTCCCTTCTTACTGGCGAGCCCGGGCTTTTAACGGGCAATTGTGAACAAAATGACCCGTCTGGCCACAATACATGCAGAGATTCCCCCGCCGGCACCACTCACGTTCCTCCGTAGATAGTCCAGTACGTCCCACTCGCATTGGTTCGCTCTCTTGAGTAAACGGCGGCGTAGGCGTGTACTCCGGAGCTATAGCACAAGGAAAGCAAGGAGGTTGCCCCTGGCTCGACTGTTCCCGGCGCCTTGCCAGCCGCCTGACCTGGATGCGGCGATCCACTCCGGAGGTTGCCTCGATGAGTCCGTCTAGAGATGTGGGTAGCTCGAACGCAGTGAGTTCATCCTTGACGTAATCCGCTAGACCGAGCAGATATGCGTCACACTTGGTGTCCATGTTCCAAGAACTTAATCATGCCTGGGTCCGGAAATCAATGGCATAGTCCGTGACAGATCGGGGGCCCTGCTGGAGCCTCATTAGCCCTCCGGTGACGTCCGGTCCCATGGACACCACTCCGAAAACCTTGCATAGCTCGGAGGAGAAAGACTGGAAGGACGCACAGACAGGAGTACGGCAGAATGGGATCCCATTCCGCCGTTCCCCACAGGTGAGCTCTCCCCGTCAGGTGGTTGATAGTAAACGTCTTCTGACGCGAAGGTGCGGGGCTGCAATGCAAACAGGATGGAACAGTTCGTCAGGAATGCGTTGCAGCCCTCAGGATCCCCAGCGTAACGTTTGGGCTCCCCCACCCGGAGCTCCGAGACCGCCGTAGAGACTGCTGGAAATACTCCCGAGAGGACCGGAGCAGGTGACGGAGACGCCGCCGCTGCGTTGGTCTGAGCTGTGGCTGCCGTACCTGGTCAATCAACGAGGTGAGAATCTGGTTCTGATTTGTCAGGTTGTGGCTAACCTCGGCGGTGTTGGTAACCACCATGGTCTCGGTTCACTGCATCGCCTCTTCGATCGCCTCGAGCCGCGCCCATGTCGTGGTGCCGTCTGCTGGATCCATGTTATGGCCAGATCGTACTGTAACGAGTGTAATCAGGACCCAGGAGCAGTACGAAAAACACCAGGGTTGGTTTGAATCGAAGCTTTATTCTCTTCGGAACACACAACAGGTAGAACATGCACAGGAATACAGTGCCAGGCTCTCGTGGTCGGGGACAGAAGGCTGAGTGAATTACCGGGGCCGAGGCAAGGCGGGGTAGTCACTAACAGGAAGGGTCGGTAACGGGGAATCAGTCCAAAGGGAAACGCTGGAAGGTCTCGCGTGGAAGCGGCGAACGATCTGGCAGTCAGTGAGTGAGTGAGTGAGTGAGTGAGTGAGTGAGTGTGTGTGTGTGTGTGTGTGTGTGAGACTGGGGTCTAAATAGTAGGTGCAGCAGAGAGAGCAGGTGAGAGTGATTGGGCTGATGAGGTGGGTGTGACTAACAGGTGCACTGAATGAGCTGATTAGGTGAGTGAGAGATAGAGTGACAGGAGAGAAGGGGCAGAGCTGTGACAGATACAACACAAAATCTGGTCTGCAAACTGAAAGGCTCAGTAGCTGGTCCACCATCATAGAACATGGAGATGACCGATTTGTTTCAGTGAAGCGTCTGCAGCTGTTTAATAATATTGTTTACCTCCCTTCAGTTATTTCCTGTTTACCTCCTGTCTGTACTGGATTCCACAGGTTCCTTTTTGACCGTGACGGCTGGCGAACTTGTCTCCAATCTGAGGAATCCGCACCGAACGAACCTGCAAGAAACAAGACACTCATCAGAAAAAACAAAAAACTTCTGTGTTTTACTAACAGGTGAACACAGTCAGTCAGGCGATTTATTAACAGGTGAACACGGTGAGTCAGGCGATTTATTAACTGGTGAACACGGTGAGTCAGGCGTTTTATTAACAGGTGAACACGGTGAGTCAGGTGCTGTCTCAGGTGTTCAGTCAGATGTGATGTACTCTCACCCTGATCTTGCAGAACTTGTAGCCCTCCTGGTTCAGAGTGACCATCACCTGGTCCACGATGCCGGTCTCGCTGGTTCTCAGAAAAGTGCTGCAGTCTCTCTTGGTGTAGCGACGGTTGGTGCTGTCCAGCTCGTCGTCGTTCTCCGGCAGCGTCACCGTCTTCCCGATGATCACGTCCTCACCGGAGACACGAACGCCGGGTGCAATAAGCCCGTCATCATCTAGCTTGTCGTAGATGGCGTGTCTCATACCTGAGGATGATTTTAATTTATTCTCAATTTGTGATTTAAGCCCACCACTGACATCCAACACCTGTGACTGGATGCTGTTATAACACCTGAGATGAATGATAGGTGTTTTCATACTGCGAACACGAGACTAGAAGACAGAAGTCAGTGTTTAGTTTTTCCTCCTCAGTTCTCACCCTGACATGTTTCACGTGTCGGCTTCTCAAAGATCTCCTCCTGATCAAAACCTTTCTTAGACTCCTGCTCTTTGTAGGATCGATAGAAAACAGACCTGCAGGATGAAGAAAAACAGCAGAGTTACACCAGAAATATTTGGCTGACAGCAGTATCCAACAGTCTGGTTACACCAGTAACACACTCAGGTGTAGAAGTTAGTAACTGACCTAAAGAAGCCTCGATCCACAGCCGACCTGTTCATGATCACAGAGTCCTCCTGGTTGTATCCTGTGTACGAGGCAATCGCCACGATGGAGTTGATACCTGAAATACAAGAAGAAAGCTTCAGGTAGAGACACGCAAAAGAGCTCTGTCTGACAGTCTGTGAGCAGGGTAAAGAGGTTGCCTAAAAACACTCATCTGTTTTCAGGTAAGTATTGAGACTCAAAACAATGGGCTGACCTACAACTGAAACTTACTGAATTCATTTGGGATTTCTCTAAACTCATCTAATGAGTGTATAGACGTGTTTTCGGTCTGGATGACTGTACAGGTGCGTTACCTGCGGGCAGCTCCCTAAATCGCAGGTACTCCATGGACCTTGTGGTGACCAGTGGTTTCTGAGGGTAGTACAACACGTGAGCCAGCGTGTCCATTCGTACATGGAAGTTGGTGATGTAGACCCCCATGGCCTGTTTACCCATAGCAGACTGGTACGTGTTCCTGGGAGACTGAACAGACCAAACTAAATGGTGGAACATGTCACTGAGAGAGTGTTGACATTATAAATAAGTCCTGGTTTTAGTTTGTACCTGGTTGTGATCGGGGAAGGGGATGATAGAAGCACAGACTCCGAGGATCATGGACGGGTGGATCTCACAATGTGTATAAGTGGAGCAGTAGGCCACGCCCTTCTCCTGGAGATCATCGGGAGTCATGGCGAGCATCACCGTCTCCTCCTCCAGAGTGTCGATGTACTCCACAACACCACTCGCCACCAAATCCTGCCAGCTGACCAGCACAAAGAAAAGACGAACAACACCTTTAATTCAACAGAAACTTTACCAGAGTTGGCAACAAATTTTACAGGATCAACTTTCATAACAACCAAGAAAGTCTACAGAAACAACCATCAAACTATAAAAGACCAAATAAATAATCTCTCATTTCATTTACCGTTTCGCCTGTAGTCCGTCTCCCCTGTACTGTCTCACCTGTAGTCCCTGTACTCTGTCTCACCTGTACTGTCTCACCTGTAGTCCCTGTACTCTGTCTCACCTGTACTCTGTCTCACCTGTAATTGTTGTACTCTCTTTCCTTCAGCTGGTCGATGTGTCGTCTCTTCAGCAGTAGTTTCTGTTTCTCGACGATCAGTAGTGGTCGGCAGATTCGTCCAGCGTCTGTGTAGATTCTGATCTCACGTTCTCTGATGTCTCTGATCATCGATACCTGAAACATTCACAAGCAGCAGGAACCTGAGCTCAGATATTCAACGACAGTTTGTCTATGTGGACTCGACAGTTACGGTTAGTCAGTTAGTGTGGACACGACGGTTAGTTAGTGTAGATATTACGGTTAGTGTGGATACGAAGGTTAGTGAGGATACGACGGTTAGTTAGTGTAGATATTACGGTTAGTTAGTGTAGATATTACGGTTAGTGAGGATACGACGGTTAGTTAGTGTTGATATGACGGTTAGTTAGTGAAGATATGACGGTTAGTGTGGATACGAAGGTTAGTGCGGATACAACGGTTATTTAGTGTTGATATGACGGTTAGTTAGTGAAGATACAATGGTTAGTTAGTGAGGATACGACGGATAGTTAGTGTGGATATGACGGTTATGGATTGATACAGGAGTTTTTTATTAGATAAAATTGGTTTGTTACCTCGGACACGATGATGTCCATCTGTCTGCGAAGTTTCCTCAGTGTGTTCATCAGTTGTTCGGGATCTTTGTGGATTCCTACCCAGCAACCGTTCACAAAGATCTTAGTGGCGCTAAAACATTAGAACACAAAATATCACGGGTAAAGATGTGTAAAGAGTTCCAGCACAGTTTAAGTTTTATTTAAACATGTTATGTTATATGAATGTTTGATTATTGATAAATGAAACTCCGTTTAACACTGTGCAGTAGTCAATGATATAGTCTACGCTTACTAAGCTATGGTGCCATCTGTAGGTCAGTTTGAGACAGGAAGAATGAAGTTCACTACTGCACTAAAACATCTCAGTTAAAACATCAAATCATGTTGAAGCGACTGACTCTGCGATGGCAGCAGGCGAGATCTCCTCCAAGTTCTCCATACTCCACTCCTCCAGAAACTCCAGGATGGGAGACGGCTGAGAGCCCACAGAGATGTAGGCCATGAGGGCCAAGTTCTTCACCAGACCCACAGCGTGACCCTGAAACACATTGATCATCAATCTATTGATAACAGCACTAATCAATAGATTGAGCTCAGTTTGCGTCACAGACTTTTGTCTCCCGAGTTAAACTACATTCGGATTGTTGGTCTTGTGTCAGATTATATGTATTTTAGGATCCTTTGTTTCGGTTTTATTACCTCGGGCGTCTCGGCCGGACACACCATTCCCCACAGAGTGTTGTGAAGCTGTCTGGGTTTTGCCAGTTTGCCGTCTCTGCCGATTGGAGAGTTGACTCGGCGGAGGTGAGACAGAGTAGAAGCGAAAGTCAGACGGTTCAACACCTACAAGAAGAGAATAAACAGGACAATGTTTGGATGAGGATCTGAAAACATCTTCACTGAGCTGTGACCAGAACTTGATGAATGAACATCGGGTGTTCTCACCTGTGACACTCCGGCTCGGGCCTGGTGAGCCTTCTTCACATCCCCCCAGTTTCCAGTGGCCAGCGAGTACTTCAGGCCGTCTGAGATGATTCTGGTTTTAATGGCGAGCTCCAGGTTGAAGTCTTTTCCTCTGTCGATAAACTTCTGAGCGTAAATCCTGATCTCCTTCAACAGGTTCTTAAACATGCTGAACAAGAAAGTTATATTGTTATATTCATTCTCAGAATAAAGATTGGACGACATTTACATTAAAATACCATTGTAAATGATAATACACATTAATGTTTATAAAAGTAACTATATGATCAGAAGCCACACCCTCTAAACAGGAAGGCCAATAGCGGCCCAGCCAGGTCCAGTCTCTTGTTGCCATAGTGATCTCTGTCGTCCAGCTCTCTTCTGCCGAGAGCAGCGAGCAGCAACCTGTGGACCATGTACCTGAAGAGGTAGTAATACACACAGTATAAATACACACCGTATGAATACACACATACTACACAGAAATACACAATTCAAGTCAAGCCCATTTTTATTTATATGGCGCTGAATCATAACAGAAGTTTTCTCAAGTTACTTTTCATGAAGAGCCCATCTAGACCTAAAAAACGACTACTACATACTGACCCGGACTTGGTCTCAAAAGACAGCTGGACAGGTGGGACTCACCCTAAGAAGTAGGCCTTCTTGGTCTCACAGAAGTCGCTGACTCCGACGTGCGGCAGCATCTCTTTCTGCAGAACTTCTTTTGCATATTTGATTCTTCGTTCTTTGGTCACTCCGGGTTTCGCTCCTCTGGAACCGATAAAGTTTAACGCCACGTTCTGCTCCTGGATCACAAACGCTTCGTCCAGAGACGGCTTCACCTGGAGGCACAGTGACATCACTTATGACATCACAGCCCAGTGGGCCTACAATGGGCTGTGATGTCACCGACCGAACTTCAGAAAAATGTTTGTCTTTAAACTTACGCAGTTTTCACCAACGTCTTCTTATTCAGGTAAGAACAGAATCGACACGTGGTTACAGGCTTTTCTTCTATTCTACAGGATCTTCTTTATGATTTATAATGTTTGACTCATGCCCTTCTATGTGGATTAGTGTTTACTTATGTTAATTAGAATGAACCGGGACACATCTTTAATTTACTACGGCATTCATAATCACACAAACAATTGTGTGATCTAAGAACACGTCGTAAATGTGTTTCAGGCTTTTCTGAAGAACTTTCTCAAGAACAAAAACAAAATGAGATAAATGAAAATGTGAATGCGACCCAATGACTTCAACTGTAGTCTGTTAATGATGAACTAACAATCACGACCTGATCAATAACTGATAATCACACTGACCATCTCCATCATCTCTGGGTCGTCAAAGTCGTAAATGATGTGTTCCAGGATGTCTCTGTCCGACACGAAGCCCAGCGCCCGAAACACGATGATGATGGGAACTTCCTGTCTGATGTACGGCAGCGTGGACACGATCCTCTGACCGATGGCGCTCTTCTTCACTCCCTGAGAGTGAGAAGCAATTCATAATCAATCACCCGTGTCTTCTTGTTGTGTATCAAGATGATAGCAATGGAGTTCATTAAATGTATCTAGGACTCACCTGTCCTCCTCTGGCCATCATGCTGACCCAGATGGTGCTGGTGGGACGAGACGAGTTCTCCAAACAGGACCGACACTCTCCTGTGTACGCGTACTTTGAGTCCTTCTTGGCAAACACGTACACCGTGTTGGTGGCCATCTTTTCCTGAGCAATCAGCACCTGAACACCAGGAGAGGAACCAGTTTAGAGATCAGAGAAACCATGAACACACCAGAAAATGAAACACAGGGATCTGTCTCAAAGAGATGCAGAAACTAGATGACTGTGATTCTTTCTCATCAGGCTGCTCTAATAAGTCTCTTAAATCTCTGCAGTTGATGCAGAATGCTGCAGCTCTGAGAAGAGAGATCTCATCTCTGCTTAGTTAGCGTCTCTGTACAGCAGAGAGAATATTGACAGATAATAATAATAATAATAATAATAATGATAATAATATGAATAATAATAATAGAAAATTATATTTTTAAATTAACCATCAGCAGACAAACATCTGGAAACATCTGTTGTGCACAATCAACTTCAAAGTATTTTTTAATATTACATTGGTTTATTGAAGATCACTTCTATGAACACTTTATTAATATAATAAGTGTACTAAAAACAAAACCAGATTGTGACTCAACAGATACACATTCCTCATATTTAATCCCATTTCCATGGATACCACAGGTACAGGTAAAGGTAAAGGGGGCGTGTCCATGACTTTATTTACTTCCTCTCTCTCGAAGCAGACACAGAAGCTACAGCCATCTGCTGGTTAGCTTAGCATAAGGACTGGAGACAGTCAGCTTAGCGATGTCACACGGTGCGTGTTGATGTCATACCTTCTCAGAGCCGTTGATGATGAAGTAACCTCCGGGGTCCAGCGGACACTCGTTGAGCTCACACAGGTCTCGGTCCGTCAGGCCGCTCAGCAGACAGTAGGTGGAGCGAAGCATGATGGGAATTTTACCAATGAAGGTCTTCTGGTGCTGAGTCTGCAGCTGGTCCTCACCCTCCTTTATGATGGTCTTTGTGATGTCAACATAGAGGGGGGCCGAGTACCTGGGGGGGATTTCACACAGAGCAGGTGAAATTAAGGGAGACCAGGTGAGATTAAGGGAGACCAGGTGAGATTAAGTGATACTTACGTGAGGTTTCTCAGTCGGGCTTCATTGGGCATCATGGGAGACGGAGCTCCGTCTCTCTCCCAGTGAGTTGGCTTCGACAGGTAAATCTGCTCAAACTTCAGCAGGTAACGAGGCTGAAACACAAGAGGTCACAGTGAAACAAAGGCTTAAACCAGGACCCTCCTACAGACACCCTGAGGACTGCAACTAAAGGAGGTCACTCTGAACATCTCTAAACCTCCAAAACCAGGTCCTGGTATGGGTCCTAATTCAGATCCTCACCGGCTCCTCCACCTCTCCTGAGGTGTGCTGGGCTTCAGCCTGCAGGTCGATGGGCGGGGCATCCTCCACGATCCTCTGAACAGACATCTGGATGAACTCATCGAACGAGTCCAGCTGCTGTCGCACCAGACCCTTCTCGTCAAAATAAGAGCTGGAAGAGAACAGACCCTTCTCGTCAAAATAAGAGCCGGAAGAGAGTCACTCCCCTCCATTTCTCTGACCACTATTTCATGTCCTACTCCCTCTCCCTATCCTCTCCCCCTTTACTTCCTCCACCTACCCACATGGTTTCTACCCGGAGTCATCTCCGCTCCCTCTCCCCTGCTGATCTTTCCTCTTCTGTTACCTCTGCTCTCCCTGACCCTGAATCCTTCTCTCTCCTATCCCCTGATACTGCTACTGATCTTCTCCTCTCCACCCTTACTTCTTCTTTGGACAAACTCTGTTCCTTCACCTCCAGGCCTGCACGCCCAACTCCACCTGCCCCGCGGCTGTCGGACTCAGTGCGTACTGATAGACGGAGCCTAAGAGAGGCAGAGCGTAAATGGAGAAAAGGCAAACTCCCGGAGGACCTTCTTAACTTCCAAGCTCTTCTTTCCACTTTTTCCTCCTCTCCATCTACTGCTAAAGCTGCGTTCTTCCGCTCTAAAATCCTAACCTTTGCTTCCAATCCTAAAAAAACTCTTTGAAACTTTCTCTTCTCTGATGTCAGACCGGTTTCTCTTCTAGCCTTTCTATCCAAAACACTTGAACGTGCTGTCTTTAACCAACTGTCTTCCTATCTCCACCAGAACAGCCTCTTGGACCCCCACCAGTGCGGGTTCAAAGTGGGTCACTCGACAGAGACGGCCCTCCTTGCGGTGACAGATTACTTCACGCCGCGATGACACACAGCTGGTTTTGTGTCGGTTCCTCCGGTGACACTCGAGTGGAGACACGCATCGCTGTGTGATTGGCAGACATCTGGAAGTGGATGACGACACACCACCTGAAAATCAACCTGGACAAAACCGAGCTACTGCCAACTTGGCCATCAGACCTCTGGAGCTTGTCCAGAAAGCTGCAGCTCGCCTGGTGTTCAATCGCCCCAAGTTCTCCCACACGACTTCCTTTCTCCGTTCGCTACACTGGCTACCTGTAAGAGCTCGCATCCAGTTTAAGACTCTGGTGCTAGAATACAGGGCAGTGAAAGAAACAGCTCCTTCCTATCTCCAGACCACGGTCAAGACCTCCACCGCCACCAGACCACTTCACTCCGCTGCCTCGGGGCGATCGACCCGGTCAAGTCTGTTCTCTGTCCTGGTTCCTCAATGGTGGAATGAACTCCACTGACGTTAGGACAGCAGAGTCGCTGCTCATCTCTCATCAGGATGAAGACTCACCTCTTCAGGAAGTGCTACCCTGAGAACGTTTTTCCATTTGATCAAAATACCAGCTGATAATAAATAAATACGGTCATAAATGAACTGGACGGAGAGTCAGTTCTATAAATCATAATAATAATTATTAAATAAAAAGTGTCTTCAGCTCCATCAAACTTCAGGTGTTTCACATCTTCTGCTTTGTTTTTTAATAAAGCTAGCATGTATTAAAAACTGTTTAATGACTAAACTGTGTGAGGTTTTCAGAGTGAACACATTATTGTTTCTACAGGTGAGTTTACCTGATGACGATCCAGCAAGCTTCCTGCCACAAGTCTGGAGTGATTTCATCATCGTCCTCCTCGTACTGAGGATCTGACAAACACACAACATGATCACAGGTCAATATATTTATACTGTGTGTGTGTGTATATGTATGTATATATATATATATATATATATATATAAATATATACACACACACACACACATATATATATATATATATATATATATATATATATACATATATATATATATATGTGCGTGTGGGTATATAAATATACATAACGAGATACATCGTGATGTATGTCGTTATTAAGATATTAAATATATATTCTACCGATTATACTTCAGTACTTTATTATTTAACCATTTTTTAAAGTAGCTTTGATACTTTTACGGAAGTAATTGATTTTAACTGTTTATGCTTCAATTAGTTTCTGTATTAATCACAACAGCCCCTGATTAGCATGTTCGCCTGCTAGCGTTAGCTGAAACAAAGGTAGCATTTAGATAGCATTATCTGTTGTTAGCATGTCGGTGAGGGAGGCTAACCGACGTTAGCATGTGTGTTAGCACATTTTAAACAGCTCACCTTCGTCCTGGTCATACATGTTTTATCTCCAGATAAGAAACTTTAATACAAAACTAACTCAGAACTCCGACGCGACGGTTTAACGAACAGCGCGCCCCGGAAATATATAGGTCACTTCCGGTCTTCTTCTTCTTTAATGACGCAGAGTTTCTGCTCTGCTGCCCCCCTCAGTCTGCACCGCGACACTGCCCATCAAATAAACTGCGATGAAATAAGATAATCCTTTATTAGTCTTTCAGTGGGGACATTTACAGGATTACAGCACACGTCGCCTGTCTGCTGATAGATTCACGATTCAAAAGATGTATCAAACAGTAAAGATAAAGATATATCAAACAAACAGATTAATATGCCTATAGATATAAAGCTGTCAGTCTGCCTGTGTTTGCCTACAGTCTCCTGATGATGGGATCATGAAGCTGGTTGTTAGGTAACTCAGTGAAAACAAGAACTGGACACAAATGCACACAGCAGAGGAAGCAGCAGGTTGATTTCAGTGATTTAATAAAGAATATGGTTTACAGTCAAATGGATGTCAAACAGGGGCAGGTAGCTACAACACTATCAATTCTTCTAGTTCAGGTGAAAGTAAGAAAAGGCAAAACAGTGATTCAGACCTACCAGTTCCAGTTGTGACAAAAGGAAAGATCTAACAGTGAGATGTTTGCACTGTTGTCTGGAAAACGTTTGAAAGGAGTAGTCCCATTCACAAGCTGAAGCTGAGAGGCTGCAAAGAGTGCAAGCACCCAATCATCCTGTCAAAAGCACATGTTCATTCTCAAACATATGCATAAACATATAATGACATCCTCTCCTGGTTGACAGAAAGGTATTGGATCACTCACGCTAAGAAATAGTCTACTGTAAACAGGACTATTGTTGGCAGGATAGACGAATCAATGAGACAACGTCTAAAGACCAAGAAGAGATGTCACGAATGAAATCAAGTGTGTGGAAAGTCAAAGTCTGCTGAAACTTAAAAAAAGAAAAGAGAAACCAGTTGGAGCTGCACATACTATTGCTAATGGATTTCCATTGTTGGATGAAGCTTCTAGAGCTTCACTGGAAAGTCAGACTTTGTCACTGGATGATTTCTCAGAAGCTGAGATATCAATAAGCTCCTTTTGTCAGCGAGAGAGATTCCACAATGAAATTACTGCATTAACATCTAACAATCCAGAAGTACAAAAGTGTAGCACCATCTACAAACTGGATCTGATTGTAGAAGAACAAATCAATAAAGCATCAATGCCAGAGGACATAAACCATCCCTGAACCCTTGTGAAAAGAGAGATCTATACGTGAAGAGAAGATGGAAAGAGGTCTAATATCTCATCTGTCTCTTCATGAGTGTCTATTATTATTATATTTATTTTCTTATCATATTATATTCTTATCTACTAAGGGAAGAAGAAACGTCATGTCCGGAGTTGTATTTGTGGATCACAGCGCCACAAGGATCACAATGATTGGACGAATACAGGAAACCTTTCCTGATGAAAGACTCTGGTGCGTTCTATTCCTCTTAAAACAAAGACCAATATAACAGAAAGACCTAGATATTTATGTGAAGCTACAGATTAAGGATCGATATCAAGTTCATGTGTTAACCATGTGTCATGTAATGAGTTATTAATATCTACGTTTATCTGTTATGCTTTTGTTTTTGTTTTTCATTGTTAAGGCTCCTTGAGTTGCTCTCTCGTCTAACACAAAGCAATAAAAGGCTGGTGTGTAGAGTCATGGATTTGTGTTTATGTGTAAAATACCTCTCATGTTGTTGTTGGTACACAGACCATGTGATGGAACTTATTGGAAGTGACGGACAGCAACTATGAACACCAGAGGCAAAATAAATGCCATGGTTTAAAGAATTGGTAACTTTGTGAGCTAGCTAGTTTGTGAGTCTAAACAGCTCAAGAAGTAAACTAAAGTAAAGGACTCAAAGTCATGATGATCGGCCCTTAAATAAATCACATGAAATAGTATAAATCTGACTTATAATTATTTTAATCTTCAGAGGCAGCAGTTTCCATCAGAGCTGGATTGACCTTTTAATCCGTTTGTGTATGATTTTCAATATCTTTATAAAGTATGAAGGTTTTTGTGTTTTATACATTCATTTGTGTTAATTTGTTGCTCTGCAGACTCGTGACAGAGACACTCTTGTTTTTCTGCTCTTGTGTTTGTGTCATTCTTCCTAATAGTTTTTACTCTGTCAGCGATATTTCAGAGCAGACAGAATGTTGATCCGCAGATTAAAGTCTGAACAAAAGACATCAGCAGCCGTCACAACAACAGAAGTTCAGCCCGTCCTCTATATGACAACAACGCACCAACGGCAGACATCACAACCACAGAGGAGCTGCACAGAGAAACATCAGCAGCCAATCAGACGGCAGGAAAACACTCAGAGATTCAACCTCGTCTTCATCATGATGTTTGTCAGGACTCTTCTGCTCTTCTGTGCTTTCTTCTGTGCAGGTAAGATTACACCTGATCAGCTGTTAAATAACATGAGAGCATTGAGAGGGGGAGAACAGAGAGGAGAGAGGGAGAAGGGGAGAGTGCAAAACAGTGATATATAAAAACAGGATCTGTTGTCCGTCCATCTCGTCACACAGAGATAAGTTGTTATTGCCGCAAAATGCTTTTTAATGATCTAAACTGACATTTAACAGTAAACCTCAAAGTATAGAACATAATGTTTATAACATCACACTAAATTACCAGATAATATCAGCTAGGTTACATCACCAGATTGTCCTTGCAGTTAACTGTATGATTCCTACAAATTTATTTATTTATGTGTGCATCATAGAAACAAAACAGTCAGACTTAAATAACTGTTATACAGCTTTTGATGCTAGAGTCACTTCCTGTTTACTTCAGTCGCTGGTCACAGTGGACAGAGCTACATATGTTTCCTGGAAACACATTTACTCATCGCTAAAGTAAAGCTAAGACATTTCTTCAGTTAGTAACAGTGCAACTTGGTCTAGTAAATAGTTAGTTTTAATGGTAGTTACCGAAGACTGAGTTTATAGTTTCCGAGTCAGGTGTACAGTCAGTACAGAGTCAGGCGTTAGAACAGTGGATATGAGAAAATATACCTGAAATACGTTCTCCTTTTCAGACGCTGAAGATAAATCCCAGCTCTACAGGAGGGTAAGAAACAAACAAAAATGTCCTACAAACTATTACCAACCTGAACATGTTTAGCAGCTGAAATTAATTACAGTAACATAAAAAAAATCCCTCAAATTTCTCGTGAAGTTACTTTGTTACTAAGTGTCTGACAGTATCATGAAGTGACACAATGTGTCCCAACATCAATCATTTTTATTATTTCTTCAGTCTGTAGTTCATAAAGTTTTCTTCAAAATGTTGATTAAAAATTGATACGATTATTTCATGATTAAACAAGCTGAAGGGTTTGATGATGAAACTAAGATGAGTTGCTGCTTCTTTAGGCGTTTCATGCAGGTATCATTAAAGAAAAGATGAATATGTACTTCAAAGTTGTCCGTTTGTAAATAGAATATAATGTAAATATTGAATTTGATGTAGATAGGAGCTGCTGCAGCTGATTTCACACTAACCCATGATGACATGTAACATGTTGTTTGGTATTATTTCTGCAGCCTTCCTGTGAGTGGATGAGCGTGACTCGGGCGTGTCCTCTGAACTACTCTCCGGTGTGCGGTAGTGATGGCATCACCTACCCAAATGAATGTTCTCTGTGTGTCCACAGACTGTGAGTCTTTCATTCATTCTTTCTTTTCCAATCTTCTGACACCTTTTGATTTGTTTGACTGATTAGTTTCTGTAAATTTAAATATCTATCAAACTGGGACAGACAGATCAACATGCTGCTGCTCAGGTCACACCTGTCAGATGACTTCACTGACCAATCAGAGGTTAACAACATGATCAGAACTAATAAACAGCTGTGGCTCAGGAGTTTGAGCGGGTCGTCCACTAATTATAAGATCCACAATTCGATCCTCTGCTCCTCCCAAAGAGTGGACTGTTGGTGTGTGAGAGTTTATGAATGAATGCGTGAATGTGGACACGTAGTGTGAAGTGAAGTGTGAAGTGAAGTGAAGTGTGAAGGGTTTGATGTGTTTTTTAATTATAATAGAGTTTACTACATTCACAGCAGTAAGCAGTATGTTGTAGTAGTTGTTGGGGGAATATATCAACATGTTACAGCAGCTCGGTCAGTGGTCCATGGTCTTCATGTCACGACGCTCTTCGTTGCCCTTAGTTACATGCAGACACTGTCTTTTCAAAATAAAAGGTCTGTGTTTGTTAAGTTTACAAAACATTTGTGGTTTTGGGTAAAATACGTCTGGTAGTTAGGTTGTTAACTACATTACCTTGAGTATGTTATGTAACATGTTAAATCTGCAACCATAGTTAAAGTAAGTCAATGTTGACTCTTTGTTAACATGGGACATGAACACTGGTCTCCTTGGTTCACATCATCTACCTTCTACTGACGTGCACTTCTTGCTCTTCATACGTCACATGACTTCCTACTTTACTTCCCCCTTAAGTACGGCCTTGTAGATCCTCTTAGTTTAAAGCGTAGGGCCTCTGAACAATCTGCTGTATTTTACCTGTGTGAAGAACAGGAGTGAGAACAGGTTGAACTTAAATAATGTGGGGCTGTTCATTCAATAAATCAAAGTTACACTCATTTTCAGGTTTTTATTTCCCAATTGTAAAGTTTTGTTTCCTGTTTGTTTTCACAGAATGGATGAAATGTAAATGACTTTCAGCTCTTACTACACGAGTGTGTTTTATGACCCTGATGAGTTTTATCTGTTGAGACTGGAAGTAGGTGACAGTAGTTTGTGAGTAACATCAGGTTTTTCTCCATTTTAGGAAGGTGAGAGACTTTAGTTTGTAAAGACTGAAGCCGACAGTGTCAGATGCTTTAACATCTGTACAGAAGTAGAAACACAGTTTATTGTGGGCTGTAGAGACACTGTGTACTTCACTGTTCATTGTTGTTGTTGATGATTGGATTTTTCTGTACAGGGAGAAAAATGCTGACATTTTGATTGTCATGGAGGGGCCCTGCTGAGGATGACCTCATCCAACTCCTCAATGATGTCATCACATTTCTACCAAACTAACAATGTCATCGTGTGTATATTTGACTTGTGTTTGAATGTAGCTGTTTGCATGTAAAATACACACACACACACACACACACACACACACACACACACACACACACACACACACACACTCACACACACACACACACACACACACACACACACACACACATGACTGCAGCCATAATAATACAAATTAAAACATATTTGTTCTATAATGCTGTGTTTTATATTTTCATTTCTGTGTAAAAACATTTTTCATTGAAGTCTTCCACTAATAAAAATTTTACTTTTTCTCTGAGTTCAACTTTGTCTCCTTTAATCCACCTACCAAGCTAATCCTTTGCTTGAAAACAAAACATTTGACCTGATTCTATTTATTTCATTATGTCTTGATTTCCTTTATTCTTTATTCAGGGTCATTTGTGAGAAAGTAATTTGTGTGCGTTCAGAGGAGTGTTTTTGACTCAGCATCATGCGATCACTTACCTGTGGTCTGCACTGTAAATCAGATGCTCTTGTAAAGAGGAGGGGAATTGTGTCTTTCCTCTCAGTCAGCAAAGGCCAGATCAGTGTCTCTTTTAACCCCCTCCTAACTGTTTAACTTGTCTCGAGGTTCTTCCAAGGACCTGGAAAACATTTGTATCAAGCAGCCTTACTAATCTTTAACTAACAGCCTAAATATCATTAAATAATAAACTCATCAACATCGATCTGTGTATGTCACAAAAAAGACAAAATGTGAAGGACAAAAACACTTTTTTTCAGCATTTATTAATTCTTTTATTTATTCATTCCTGTATTTATCTATACACTTATTATTAGATTTATTTATTTATAATTAAGATATTTTTCCTCTTCTTTTATTAATTTTTACATTTATTAATGCATTTAAATATTTCCTCTATTCATTTCAGCATTTATTTATTCTTTTATTTATTCATTCCTGTATTTATTTTTCATATATATATATGTATGTATATATATATATATATACATATATATGTATATATTTGAAGTAGCCTCAGCCTGGGCTAGGAGAAATCTCGGTCGACGATTGACACCCGACACACTGGCCGAGACTGAAGGTGTAATTGAAGACACATTGCTCATGCTTCAGTCTCAAAATCCTCCACTGACATCCCGAGTTGCAGCGGTCCAAAACGACACCGTTACGCAACCTTTGGAGCATGTGCGACCAGACGGAGCTGCTGGTGCGTCAAGGGCTGCTATCACGCACTCAATTACAGCGGAGGTATATAGGCAACCAACCAACACGGTCCTCCTAACACCCGTTACTTCGCCACACGATGTAGTCCCACCCACCCAGTTAAAGACTCTCATTAGACCTGCAGCCAGCCTAACACAGGTGACTGATATGGCTCTGGACACTCCTGCTGTGCCCCTCTCACAACACTGTGAGAACACACAAAACATAGTTCCGCCTACACCAACCCTTCAACAGCTCCATCAACAACCACAAAGACCAAAAAGACTGTTCATCAGTAGGCCAGCCATTCCACCGGAGTCCCCCCAGCCCCCCTGCTTCTTCTTCCAGCCTCCCCACACTGCAATGGATGTGTGGCTTCCAGAACAAGCTCCATTATGGAACTCTCACAACAGGAGCTGGATCCACTCATGAACGAGGAGGACAGAGAGCCACCCTCTCCGGTTCCGGACAGCTTGCGGTCCATCAGACTGACTCTCATCAGGACCGGCAGTCTCCAAACAGCGGTGCAGACCTGACTGGATTCGACTCCAACAGCTACGGTCTTCACACCACAGACACCGATGTTACACCGACCTACGAAACATCTCACCACATCACGAAAATCACAGGGTTTGAGCCTCAATGTGGGCAAAAAATGGTTAATTATGGGTGACTCCAATACCAACAGACTCCCACCACACAACAACTCAGATCTGCAGATTGATGCTTTCCCAGGGGCCACCTTCAGACATGCTGAAGTGCTACTGGACAAAGCTACATCCACAGATACAGTGGAAACAATCATCATGGCTTTTGGCCTAAACAACCGGGTCCAAAAAACCAAAGAGACAGCTATCAAACACTGCAAAGAACTTTGAAATTGGCTAAACACAAGTTTCCTTGGGCGGAAATCTTCATTCCTCAGGTGAACTTCTCCCCCAATCTTCCACTTAAGGAGAGACTGCGTCTCACACATGTGAACAAGTATATCTCTGCTCTGAGTGAGTATATTCCTGCTTTAACAAGCACCGACTTTAAAACAGGACCAGATAAGCTGCGCTGGATTTATGAAACAGCGCAGAGCATGCTGGATCATTGGTGCGCTCACTCAAAATAATTATCCCCATAAACCTGCTCTACAGGAGGGGGATAAGACTGTTATTAATTTAACTAAAAAGTTTAAATTAACGACACCATAACCACCACAACTTGCTCTGCTTAAAAAAGGTCTCAACTTTATCCCCACAAACTGCACAAATAAAGACATTAAGGAGCAAAGCTGTTATGACATGCAGCAGCATCACAGGAAGTTGAAACTGGCAGCTTATTATGAACGGGACTCTGAGCCGCTGCCTTTCATTCAGAAATCAGTTTGGACTCCTCCCCAGGGACAAACACCCAGTGAAACCACTGCTCTCATCAAGGCTGACATTCAGTATTTTGAGACTGAGTTTAATTGTCCATCGTGTGCCACCCAACCTCAGTACTGAGGAGGTTCGAGCACTGACAGAACTGAACAGTAACAAACATATCATCATCAAGCCAGCTGATAAGGGCAGTGCCATTGTTATCATGGACAGAGAACAGTATGTATGGGAGGGTTATCGACAGCTGAACGACCCCAAACACTATACTAAATTGACCAAACCCATTTATCCAGAGACCAATCCCAATGTGAACAAAATGATCCAAACTCTTGATGAGAAAAAGTTCAAAAGTGTGCTAGGAATACACACACACACAATTTCAGGAGTTTAGCACAAACTTTGAAAACGTTATAGACGGGTCAAAGGACTGAGTATGTCGTATGTCTACAGATTGTAAAGCCCTCTGAAGAAAATCTGTGATTTTGGACAATACAATATGAATTTAATTGAATTAAATAAAATTATTTACAATCACAAAAAGTCTGCTTCTCCTACTTGAATAATAGGAATGCATTTAAAATACCTGTACCAACATTCTTACCCACCACCAAAGACTTATTTAATTGTTTGTCCTAAATGTGCAGTTTTTGACATGAGTGTTAACTCACACACACATTTACAGTGTGTTTGTGTATAAACACACATTTTTATTTGGACCTGACCCACTGCGTGCTCTGCACGTGAACTCTAATAGGGGTTTGCTCCCCACTAGTTCTTGTTCATGACAGCAGGTGATCAGCCCGTTACTCACATTCCAACAAGTCCAGGGCTACTTAAGGCACTCGTCAACCCTTCTCACCGACGGTGCCATTTTTTTTTTAATCTTTTCTCTCTGACTATTTTCATGTCTAACAAAATCCCCGGCTCACCCTCACATCACAGAGACTGTTTTAATTTTTTT
>NW_027176371.1:0-121741 GCF_023349555.1 Cebidichthys violaceus | reverse complement strand
CGGCGCTCACGCTGATGAGAATGGATGTGCTGGAAATGAGAATCCTTTATGAAGAGGTAATCCGTGACATCCTGTTTTTCTATTTTTTTTTCTATTCTTTGTTTCATTTTATCAAGCTCTCGCCCCTGTGGTGTTTCTGCACAGCCCCCCCCCCCCCCCCAGAACACCCCCCTCCCATGAGACAACATGTCAATCAAATCCAAAGCGGGCGACTTCTTCATTTGCCGCAGATGAGGTTTGTGATTCTCCGGGTGGCGCTCTGTCTTTTCATCCATATCAAAAGGTGGTGTCTATAACTGCTCACAAACACTCAGTTCATCCTCTGTTTATTTCAATAGTAAAAAATACAAAGCTTCACTTCTAGTGCAGATATATAAATATACATCTATTATATATATATATATATATATATATATATATATATTTATATTTCCGTCCCTACGGAACAAGACTTTCATGAACTGCTACAAATAAAATGTACATAACGTACTTTGTTTCCTGTGAAACGGTCGCAAATGATTTCTTAAAGCAATGCTTCTTCAACAACACACGCTCTTAGTCATACAGACCAATTACACGGGAGCTTGGGCACCCACAAGGAGGCCATGTCAGTGGATATTGTCCCCTGGAAATGACTGAAGGGTCGGACATTCTGTCGCTGTGAGCTGAACCCGTTTGTGTCCGTCTATAGATTGAAAAAAAAAAAAAAGAACAGATCCACATAATATCATATAATGATGTTGTGACAGCCTTTGAGTTTGTAGGCTTTATATATTCGTACATGTTTTTCAGGCACCTCCAGAAGAAAAAAGAACAAGTTTGACCGCGTATGTTTTCAGTAATAAATATACGTCTGCTGTAGGTTCTGACGCGGATCGACAGCATTCATGACAAAAACGTGTCAAAGCCCAGTAAAACATTGAAACTATAGTTAAACCTCTACTGGTGCATAATGCGCTCCTCTGCTCTCCAACCGTCTTCTCGGGTATCTTCTCGATGCGTGATAGTATTGGACGAGAGCTGAGGAGGAGCGAGGCCCGGCCAGGGTTTAGGCTACCGTAGCGTAGCGGACGCTAAGGAACCAGCCAAAGCTATAGGGCTACCGTAGCGGACGCTAAGGAAACCAGCCAAAGCTATAGAGCTAGCTATAGCTAGACGCTAAGGAACCAGCCAAAAGCTATAGAGCTAGCTATAGCTAGACGCTAAGGAACCAGCCAAAGCTATAGGGCTAGCTATAGCTAGCTTTGTGAACCAGGTGAATCCCTCATTCACGTCAACTGTGATATTAATTGGGATGCTAACGTTGGCTAGCGAAAACAATGCATGAAACAAAATGTCCTGAATGGGAACGAATGAAGAAACGACTCCTTTGACACGCCGAATTAGACATCTCTAGTTGACCAAATTGTTCAAATTCACTTTGAAGAAATGAAAAAAGCCTGTTCTCAATCCAAGCGGCGTCACACACCGATGCTTTGTTACGCTCCTCTTGGGGACCCTTTAGCATGAGACGCACCGGGCTGTCAAGTAACTGCAATGTAAACCCATCCATGTCTTTAGTGGAAGCTCGGAGAAAATGCTCTGCGAGTATAAAGACAGAAAAAAAAGACATTTATGGCGGAAGAAGACAGGAGGACACGAGCACAGGACTGGTGTTCGTGTCCCAAAGTGTTGTTGAGTTATTTTAAAGTTACGTTAGTGATGTTTGTGGCGCATTTTACCAACCATGATGTTTTCATCAACCTAGCTAAGTGGTTTTGACTAAAGAACACCCGTTATCATCTGTTTGACTCTAAATGTTCCATAATCTACTAAATGAACATCATGCTGTATTGAAGAAGTCTTGAAACTAGAGATTGAGACCATAAACTCATGTTAACAATGTTTACTGAGGGAATAAATCCAGAGAGAAGTAGAGTCATTTTAGACTAGACTTCTATACAACCAGAGGAGTCGCCCCTGGTGGCCATTAGAAGAACGCAGTTTAAGGGTCAGTCCTAAAAACCTGAGATGAACAAAGCACAGGCTGGTCCATGTTTTGTCTACGCTGTGATACCACCCAGTAGGAAGTGACTTTGTACGTCTAACAGAGAAGTGTTTCTCCGCAGAAACACTTCTCGGCTGGTGGAAAGACCCATAAAACAGCATAGGCCGCTAAATCTCACTGAACCCAACACTAATGGCATTCTTTCAGGAAAAGTGCCAGGTCCTCCTTAAAAAGGGTAAATTTCAGCACATCTGTGGATTTGCTTTGGAACCATGCATATTTGTTTTACTTATTAACCATACGAGGTGTTTCATTTCAAAGGTTCATACATCAAGAAAACACCGAAGCCGCAGACGACTCTTTTCTCATAATCAGCTGTTGGAGACCAAGATTTAACTACCGACTTCTACGATGCTTTAAAACCAAAGGGGAACCAAACAGGATCCGGACCATCAATCTCTGGACAAAAACACCATTCACTGCTTTAAAAGGAACAGTTACAGTTTTCTAGCTGAGAGTTAAATGAGAAGATCAATACCACTCCGTAATTCATCAAGGCTAAAGGTTTGACGCGCTGCAGCAGACTCCCCAAGAACTATGGAAACTACTACAGAGAGGTGATTACAGCATGTAAATACGAACATCAATGGTGTCAGAAGATGGGGTTTCATTTCATGAACATCGTGAGGATTTTAGCTTTGGTGAAATAACATTTTTACAGGGTCCTGGTATTTTAATAAGACATAGTTGGGCGGGAAATAAAAGGGAAAGTCAAAGGTGTGAATGTATTACTTCACAAAGCGTCTTCAAACACTGTGTCTTCAAAGAGGAGCACATAATTGGACTAAATAAAAGTACACAAAAACATTTGTTTCCCCCCAATGTACTGTTTACGAAGCGTTGACTATGTGATGGAAAATGAATTTTATTGCTCCAAGAAAACACGAGGCCTTTGTCACCACAGTCTTTGACGATTCATAAATCACAATAACGCGACCGTCAGTGGTGGAGCAGCGGTAAAATACATCAGCGATCGCAGGACTCTGACCTTCTCGTACAGCCGCTCAGACTCCGATTTGCAAATCAACAACAAATGCTTTAAAAACAAAGAGGACAATTAGACTGATTCCTGTCACTTTTATTCGTTAGCTGGCTTTGAAACAAACGTGGGGGATCCACATGAAACGTGATTTCTGAGTGGGAACAGTGAGCTGCTGTTTGGAAATAATGATACCTAAATACTAAAGAGGGTCAGAGTACTCATCGTGTTTTAATAACATTAATAAATCCATAACGCTTGATTAATGTTGGTCGCTTTGTTGGGAATCAGGAGTGATTTACGCCGAAGAAAACTAAATGTACTTTAAAACCCACGGCAGATAAATAGAGACCTTTTCCTATAGAAGCGATGAGTCTCCTATGTTTGTAATTATGCTCGGAGAGTTGTGGGAATAAAGTCGGAGCTAACGCGGTGAGAGCGACTCCCTCTCTGCTCCCTCTCGGCTGCCGCTGTGGGAGGAAGACGCTCCCGATGCTTTCTGGATTTATGTGTTTATCACAACAGACGGCAGACATCTGTGATTTCACACAGCGCATAAACGGTGAACAGAGAGAAAAAGGCCTCTCTCATCGACTCCTCTCCACTGCATCTTGACCGTTGCCCTCCTCTGCGAGCCCTGCGCTCGGGGCTCATTTCGAGGCAGGGCACGTACGGCCGCGAGACCCCGATGTAACTATCACCTTCATATAATTCCTCAACAGCCATAACACGGCCCTCGCCCTGCACACGTCGGCGTAGAAAAACACGGTGACTGTTTTACTAGCTTGTGTAATTTTTTTCCGCAAATCCCACCGGCCTCAGCTGCAGAGCAGGGGCGCCGGCGTACCTCTGATAATTGCTGTCCTTGACCATTACCTCGCTCAAATGAGGGTCGGCCGCACGCGTTGAGTCGCTGAGACGGAGAAGATAGCGGAAGCGTGAAATAGTCGAAACTATAGGACTATAAGGATGTTGGAAATGTAAAGTGAAAGAAAGAAAGGAAAGGAGGGAAGGGACAAAAAGGAGAGACAAAGTCCCAATACTAATTTTCCAGCAGAAATAACAGCTGAACATGTAACTGTTGGTTTTAAAGGGCAGCACTTAAAGCTGCATTCAGCACATTTTGTAATATTAACGTACAGTCAAGTGACTCGGTGTGATGTGAAAGGGTTGAGGATTGCGCCAAAACCACTGATAAAAAAACAAACAAACAGCAGCTTTTAACCTCCTTTAGCTCACTCAATGCTGATGATGCATTCAAGTCACGTTGGAAGAATGGGAAAATGTGTAGAGTTGGAGACTCTTCAACTTAGACTCCTGCAGCAGCTTCAAGCCACATTCCACACTAATGATTAACCAAAGCATCAATGTTGAGTCAAGGTCCAGTTCATCTGCAGATAACGTTTGCTTAGTTAGTCACTGAAATGTAGATGTTCAACCTTAAAGATCTGAATTTAACATTCTGAACTTTGATATAGCAGAGAAACAACTGTTGGCCGGCTCCCCCTCAGGCAAACACTGTTAGCTCTGTTAGCGCTGTTAGCACCGTTAGCTATGAGCCGCCGACATGTTGAGAGCCGTTGAGAGGCAATCGAAATGCTCCCAATCTCGGATATCGCACATTGAACATTATTCTGAGCACATTTAGGACGTCTGGTCCGCGTTGTCTTAAAAAAGTGTTGCTTGACAATTCACTCTTGATCGCCGCTCAACGTCCAGTTGCTCGCTTGGTCTCGCAACACGTTCTCACTCCCAACTCGTCCAAATACCGACGCCGGTGTCATCGGCCCCGCGCTCTAAAACTACGACGCTGCAACCCTCTAGCATCACGTTACGTGTCTTCTCAAAATACACTTCCACCGTAGGTTTACGTCGTTTTTAACCTTTTATACCCGAGGCCTATTTGCAGGCCTCAGCTAGAATAAAGATAAGAAAAACCTAATTAAGTGTATAATTAAATTAAAAAAAAGAAAAAAAAAAAAAAATTATATATTTTTGAGATGAGAAAAATGATGGAACTATCAGAATACATGTTACAGGTTCACATAAGATAAGGATGGAACACAGCACAACTTGGAAAACTCAAAAGCTCGCCCTGGAAAAACAGCACTTTTAGGGTATTGTTTTTTGGAAAGTATGGGTATCCAAGACTTTTAATATGCTGAGCTCTTAGAACAACTGATATAGGCTCTATATACACAGCTATACATAGATACAGTGAAACATTTATAAAATATAGAGCATATAAAATTAGAAAACTGATCAAATATTCCAATATTTGAATAAAAAAGTATTTTTTAAATTCAAAAACACTCTATATCACTTCTATGTATCACTCATGATGTTCATTGAATCAAAAGACAGAAGATTGGACCTTTTTTGAGTGTTTTAAGCTCTTTCTAAGCCCTTTTTAGTTGTTTAGTTTAAGGTCAAATACTGCTTCAGATTCAGCCATTCTCTCTGTTCAGGGCTGTATCTCAGCCCCCCCTTCTCCGATTTTCACCATTGAGACATCCTTCGAACCGTAGGAGCCAATTAAGCTACGCAACAAAACTACGGGGCTAGCTTTCGGAAAAGATCGCGGTTGGATTAGACAGACGGTAAAGGGTGCCATCGGACACGTAGAGCCATTGACCGAGCTTCAGAATATGACAATTTGGGACTAAAAACAGGGTTGTTAAAGCAGTATCAATTGTTTTTTTGAACTGCCTTTTGTGCAGCACAACAAGCTGAAAACACAGATTTCACCTTGTAAAACTGATGTGGTGAAGGTGTTGGAAAACAGTTGTTATTTATACACCCAGCAGAGACAGAACAGCATTAACATTCGCTTGGCGTCGTGACTCTGGCTGACCCCTTTATCTCTGTTTTGCTCTACACCAACTCCTGAGGGGAATATCTGGCTCTTTAGCCGCTAAATGCTTCACTGTGTTTCACCAGCTATAGTCGCCAGTTCTGTCTGTCTGCTGTTCTGTGCCGGGGCAGGTTGTGTGCGGTGGGATGTTAGAGTGAAGAGAAACCGTGACACCTTAACAGTGAGCTGAGAGACGTTGAATATATATTAAATATTGAAGATTTCAAGGACTCAGAGACTCGAAAGTCTTGCATCTTGACCTGCAATTTGGTTACGAAGACTTGAGACTTGACCACAATTTTGGTTTTAATAATATGGTGCCTTTGCAGCCAAATATTATTGTTTTTTGTCGACACCTACAGTTCTTCTCGTTTAGACATTGTAGGATCTAGAAGTTCCCCGTAAATCCTACTCTTAACTAGCACTAGGAGGCTGACACAAACTGTAAACTAACAGGAACAATATGGTTGAGTTCCACGGCTCTCACCAACCCTGCACATAAAGAGCTATTTCATTGTGTTTGCAGATAGCAGATAGCTGTTTGGTGAGCACAGCCCGGAATCTAGCAGCTAGCTGAGAGAGCATTTTTCTCAGGAGTTGGAGGAGACCAAACCAGAGCAAAAAGATAGCTTGATAGCGTGATTCTGTGTTTAGAGCATTTTACAACTTGTAGGACCTAATGATTTAAATTCAAGTTTTAGTAACAAGAAGTTAATTTTCCTGCGCTGTTCTTTGGGGCTTTAGGCTGGACCGGCGGTTTCGAGGTCCCGCCCACAAGTCGCGTGCCGAGCGCGACCACAGCTCGTTAGCGTGAGCCACGTAGCTTCTGCGCTAGCATTACAGTACCTGGAGTTTGACTGGAAAAACACAACCATAAAATCTAGATTAAAGATAACTCAGATCAGTCAATCATGACGTCTCACCTCCTGCTTTTCGCATGAAATAACTACTTAAAACCAAACTTTTCAGAAATACGAACACTTTATAAGAACTACTTTAAATGACAACTTTGGGGAAAAATGTGTTTGACGCGTACATTTTGATTTGGTTTGGCCCATGTCCCCGATCGCTAGCATAGGCTTACGACGTACACCACCAGGGGGCGATTGAGATGTTTTGGCTTCACCGTCACGCCGTCCATCTTCACATACAGTCTATGAGATGTTAGCTAAAAGATTAGCAGTGACGACTGATGGTACGTTGGAGCTCGTGTGTCCGTGTCTTCGAGAGTATTTCTGCCCCCCTGCTGGTCAAAACACAAAAGACAATTAGCTTTTCACAAATATTATTTCTCATACTGGCGTCTTGGACCACCGGTATAGCCTGCTATAGCTCATCTTTTCATCTGAGCCGATCCAATATCCTTTCAAATCCCATTACCCCATGAAAGACATCATGAACTTTACATGCAGACAGGTTTCATTTCAGCCGCTTTTTTTTAAACCACCGCCGCCTCACGCCGAAATCCACGGCCCCGTAATATCTCGCAGCGGCTCATAACATGCCACTTCCTGGCGAGTCATAATTCAATAAGGCTGACACGGCAGACACGCCGCAGCCGGCCCGGTCACTCAATCTCCTCCCTGCCCATTCTCCTCATTGGCAGATAAGAGACAGTGATTGCACTCTGTCACTTTTATTCCCTCGCTCCGTGGCGGAGGGATGGGGGCGGTGGGGAGCGAGGGGGCTAACTGTAGCTAGTTGATGAAATCAGCCCTCCCGCAATACCCCCCCCCCCCCACACCCCCCACTCCAAGCCCCCCCCCCCCCCCGACTCCTTTGTGCCTGCTGGCATTTGAAATGTGAATCTCTCATGCAGCAGCGGAGAAAAGTGAGAAGGCTGCGGATGTCAAAATGGTGGCATTTCTTAGATGGCGACATCTTTCTTTTCACAGTCTCCCCTCAGAGCTTTTGCCCAGAGCAGAAAGATAAGTCGAAAAACCGTTTGAAGTCATTTTTTCCAAGGTATTCAACTCGTTTCTTAGTCTTTTTTTTTCTTCTTCCTATTGTGAGAGCAGCAGAGGATGGAAACGCAGTCAGCTTTTGCACGGAGTTGAAATCCCCCCCCCCCCCCCCCCCCCAGTTGCAAAGAAATGAGATCAGGGTCAGTCTCAGCATCCCATCCCACACACTGACCAAACCTTCAGCCTTTTTTTTACCGTTTAACCTTTGCTCCACAGAGACACACAGCGGGGCGGGAAGCTGAGCTCTGGGTCAGCTAATGAGCCGGTGTGTGTTGTGTGTGTTGTGTGTGTTTGTGTTGTGTGTGTGTGTGCACAGCTGGGAGTTTGTGGATGTGGTAAACAGGTGGTGGGATGACGGAGGGTTCACGATGCGGCGGGCGAGGAGGCGGTGTGTTTGTCTGTGTGTTCCTGTGCTTCTACATTTGTGAGGACCAGTTTTAAGCATTAGACACTATTTTTGGAATCTGGGAAACATGTTGTTTTCATAGTTTTGGCATCATTCCTATTGGTAATAATAATATTACACCAGGCAAGTAAATTATGGAGATCTATCTATCTATCTAGAGACACATCGAGCACTTCCAAAAAAGAAAGTACAACTGTAAAAAAAGAAATCATGACGTCGTTACATAACGCACTAGTGATACATATTTAGTTTACATCAAGCTTGCACTCAACACTGAGCTTCCTTGAGTCCTCAGGAATACACCAACCGAGTGTGAAGTCAATCAGACCAATGGCTATTGAGAAATTTAGACACACACACACACACACACACACACACACACACACACACACACACACACACAGACACAAAGGCAGACAGACAGACAGATTTCTTCCATTTTAGTGAGATGACCAATTAGGGAATGCATTATGTCACTTAGGGTCAACTATAGAAGTCAGGGTTCATGGTGGAGAAAGGACATTACAGACGTGCAGGACAGGTCTGACACATCTGGCTGAGTTACGTGTGTGTGTGTGTGTCATGTGCATATGTCCTCTGTGTGCGTGTGTGTGGTCTGGGAGGAATTATCCAACGACAAGCTGAGAATAAGATAACGTCCTGCCGGCCTTGGACAGAATATTACGCCTGTCCGTCTCACCTCTGTGGGGGGGGGGGGGGGGGGGGGGGTTCTCCGTTTTTTCGCGGCAGCAGAGGAAAATCAAACCTCTGCTGCCTCACTTTACCCGGTGAGGGACCGGCGATATGCTTTCCTTATAATTCAAAGACGGAGTAGCACGTCATCCAGAGGGACGGACGCCTCAGAAGCCTTATTTCAGAAAGAAACGTTGAAAAAAAATGATTTCCCCCTACGAGGCCGCCTAACGGGGCTCATCTTCAAACAAAAACACACGTAATGACAACCGGCTTAATGCTGTCAGACCACAGAGCTCCCGATCAGCTTTCCAGTCACGTAGGATATGTGAAACAAGGAAGTGGCACACGGTGCATTCGATTATGGGCTTCTGACTGACCTTTACCGCTTCTGTGTGGAGAAATGAGAATCTGTCTCCCGCTGTCTCGCTCTCCAGCCCCGGCGCTGCCTCCCCCGTCTGTGGAAGCGTACAGCTGTAGCCAGACCGCCAATGTCCAACACATCACATCCATATTCAGGAAGTCGGGTACGTGGGCCACCTGTTCGCCATTGATCAGCATTAGCTCACAGATGAACAGAGATTTGGTGTTTAAGCTGCAACGCCGTGTGCCCCGAAGAGCAACCCTGTCGACTGCAAAACCGTGTTCGCACACAACTCGCCTGCTCTCTCAGTTACAGATTGAAAGGCAAATGTCTCCTTCTGGATTAGAATCGCAGTTTTTTCAAAACCAGAGACCGTACGAAAGAGGTGGGTGTGGTCAACATCTGGATGTTTTGCAACCAGAAGTGACACAAAAGAGGAGCGAAGAAGTACAACCGAGAGCTGAATACGACATTTTCTAGGCAACCGAAATGACAACTGCAAGACCGGACAACACCGTGGTAGAGACCTGTCAATCACTGTGTAGCCCCGCCCCTAAATCATCCCCTGCTTTATGGTCCGTTTGACTCTAAATGGAGCATAATGTACTAAATGAACATCATGCTGTATTGAAGAAGACTGTAAACTAGAGATTGAGACCATAAACTCATGTTTACAATGTTTACTGAGGGAATAAATCAAGAGAGAAGTAGAGTCATTTTAGACTAGACTTCTATACAACCAGAGGAGTCGCCCCCTGGTGGTCACTAGAGAGAATGCAGCTTTAAGGGTCAGTCGGCTTCCCTTTTCAGAACTGGAGGTTGACGCCTGTTTGAGACACGTGGTTAACGTTGTATTTGTAACAAAACAATAGAAAAGCACTTGGTTATGTTTGGGCATCACAAGTACTTAACGCCGCAGCTTCCTTGTTTTTTATTTTAACCCATTCACCACCTTGACCTCCTCCCTGTGTGGACTTCTGCGGACTCATTTGAAACTTATTTGCGATACTTCAAAAGCAAACCTAATCCACGAGAAAATAGGTTTCCATCAAAACGTCATTCACAATGCAGTGTCATTGTATTACTTAGAGTAATTAGTGATCAAGTGTAATATTCTTAGTTTTGTTCTCAATTTCCTCCGGCTCCAGATTTCGTACATCTCCAAAAATATCTGCGACACCTCTCAAAGAACAAGTGTGAACTTGTTGCTTTCAGCTTTATTAATACAGAAGCTGCAGAGAGCAAGAGTGACAGCTGATTCATTTGAGGAAAAATACTTCTCCTTATGTCAAAATTACATTTTGGTTCTGTTACTTGCTGGTGTAGAAGTTGGTGTTTGTGTCTCTAAAATGATTTATGTATTTCTGTATGATTGCTCAACATTAAATTCAAGAACTGACTGAATTTCAACGACCACATTCTGCACAAAAATATGTCTCTCAAAAACTTTCCAAATAACTCTGCCTCTCTCTGTCCTGTGTGCCTCTAATACGTGTGTGTGTGTGTGTGTGTGTGTGTGTGTGTGTGTGTGTGTGTGTGTGTGTGTGTGTGTGTGAGACCCCGCCTCCTGTGAGACCCAGCTGCCAATGCTGGATGAGACCGGCTTGGTGTAGCACCATCAGGCTGGACTCAAAACCAGCAAGAACCAGCAGAAAGCCGGACCAGTCAGCCGATGATTTCGACTCACTGAGTCTTGAAACTCCCAAACTTGTGAACACACGATAACCAGGCTTTTTAAATATGAACTGAAGCATGAATCAGTTGCCTATTTGCTGCTTTAAATGTATTCAAAAAACAATTTTGGTGAATAATTTAGAAGAAATCTGACAGAAGTCCTTCCAGAACGGCTCCTGTGTTCTCCCAGTGTGAAAATTGGAAGTAAAAACCCCCAATTACTGCTGTTCAGTGGAAAGTGTCTGAACAGTTGAAGTTGTTAGGTCAAGCTAATATCTTAATAAATCATTTTATGAGATTATTATCACTACAATAAACATTGAAGCCTGGTGGCGGAAACAAAAGCACAAAAATAATTAAAGCTGCGAGCAGCGATGAACAGGGTCAATTGTGTAAAAGTCCTGTAAATCGGATGCAGTTTGTCACAAAACGCAGATTTCCTTTTGCCAGTAGGTGGTGCTGTGAGTATCAGGGAAAATTAGCTTGTAGACATCGTCAGGCCACGAGTGTTATCAAGCATGGGAAGTTTGGGAGCGTTTGGAACGAGTCCGGCTGAGTTACATCAGCTTCTTTGATGGGGAATCACGTAAAAGTAGCCGCCCGCTACGGCTAAGCCCTTCAACCAAACGTAAAGCTTTTAATAATTTAACGGACCAAATGTAAAGAAATGTAAGCATTTTAAACTCTGTGATAACATGTTAATGTCCTGTTATTGTGGGTGTGATGTAGTATAGTAACAAAGTAATGGTAATGTAAAGATGTCTCTGTTCTGGGAGAGGCTTCTGGAGATGTGTGTATGTGTGTGTGTGTGTGTGTGTGTGTGTGTGTGTGTGTGTGTGTGTGTGTGTGTAGTCAGATTACTGTGCTAATGTGCTGCTAGCTTCTCTGCTAGGAAGACCTGTCAAAATGGCTGACATTTAACATTGTTCCATGTCATTTTACTCTGTGAGGAAGGCAGCCCTAAGAGCCTGCTATTTGTGTGTGTGTGTGTGTGTGTGTGTGTGTGTGTGTGTGTGTGTGTGTGTGTGTGTGGCACTGGGTGTTTGAGAAGACAGGGAAATATTAGCCTCCCCTATTTTTTGGAATTCAATAAAAGCTAAGGTCTCAGAAACATATACTATTTCTTTGTCACTTTCCTGTATCACGCTGTCATCAGGTCTTTTACTGGGATGTGTGGTTATTTTATTTCTGCTACGCCCCACCATTGCCAGCAGAGGGCGCTGTAGGCAGTATACTGAGCATCAGTAGCTAACGTGAGTAGAGCAGAAGAAAGCCGTCAGTACGTGAAGCGAAGTGTCACAAAACAGAGGGAGCTTCTCACCTGACCTGATGTATTTTCACATATTTACAGGTAAACTGACTTTAAACAAGTCCAAGTCCAAATATGATACATGTTCCTACCAAATTGTGTAAATCTATGTGAAACGTACTGCGTGGGGCTGCTTCGTCGAAATCTTGTAGGGGGCGCTATCGAGCCAATTTCCCACTCTGAAGCCTTAAAACCATAATATGTAATATTTGTGCCAAGTTTGCTTATGTTTCGAGCATCTTTAGCCGGCATTATGAACTCCTTACATTTGTGTGGAACTAATTTGATGTTGACCTGATTTACCTACTAAGAGAAACAAGCCAAAGTATAGAGACTTTAACTTCCTGTTGCCAGTAGGTGGAGCTATGACTATGATTCAAAATTGGCCTGCAGATGTCTTCAGGCCTGCAGTCTCATCAGACTGATGTGAGATCTGGTAAAGATCTGATGATGCGGAGTCGAGTTACATCAGTTTATTCGTTCACGGCGAAGGATCGAAATTCGCCGAGCCGCCACGTCGCCGCCCTTCACCAGCTTCTTACAATCTTCACAATGAAGCATTATCAACGTCTTAAGACTCTTCTGACAACATGTGAGAGGGATCTGATTAATCTGTGAGAGGCAGGGTGTCAAAGTACAAAACCTATAACTTCCAGTTGCCACTAGGTGGCGCTATTACTATGATTCTAAATTGTCATATAAATGTGTTCAGGGTCAGGATGTTATGACATATGAGAGATTTGGAGCAGATTAGACAATGTACAGCGGCGTTACAACAACTTCCTGTTTCGTGGCGAATGGTGAATCTTCTGCCGCCACGCCACGGATACATAGTTCAATAAAGCGGCAAAGCAACATCCTCTTGAAGCTAGTGCTCCTGGGATATTGGGCCTCAGACCGGATGAGGGTCGGTATACCCCCAAGAGCTAGACCGCCTGAACACCCACATCCAGCCTCATCCATTCATACAAGGAGAGACGGACATCAGGCGTCCACCGTCTCAACATATCAGGTCCATTTCCATTGAACTGAACCTCATGACCCCCGACAACTCTGAACAAGTGGAACCCGCCTCTGATAAGAGTCTAATGAGTAATTACAATAAATGAGTCTGCTGAGACAGAAAAAGAGGAAAATAAACCACCAAAGGGAAAAACAGCCCTCGGAGCAACAGCTCCTTCCTTATGACTCAGCTAATTTGATTCATTTCCCGACATTAACTGCTGAAAACGGTAAAACCGCTTCTGCCGAACGGTCGCTGGGAAGTTACATAACGGTTCATCAACGCCTGCGAATGAAATATGTTCTGGCCTTCGGCGAAGTCTCGCCGAGGAGAGAGCGTCTCACCTCCTGTCAGAAAGTGACAACTTCCAGCTCCCAGATGTGGAAGTGATCAGAGAAAATCTTCCGGAAATCCTCGCTTTTTCCTCAACCGGCCCTCCTCAAACATTACCGGCTTCAAAGCGGATGCGAGCGGAAAGAGACGAGACCGCGGTTTCTCCTCCAGGAGACAAAAAGGGACTCATATTTAATTCAGCGGTGCAGAGACTCACCCACGGGTGCATGCTTAACATGAGTTTCATCTTTGTTTTTGTGTTAAACAAGAGGATTCCACGGATCCATATCATCTCCAACCAATTCCGTGATACAGAGAGACCACTGAAAATCACATAATATCACATAACCTACTTTTGAAAGGGTACGCCATGCAAATTTCAAACGGGAGGAGAAAGAAAGGCCATATTCTGAAATTGTTTCCGATGGTGGGTCCGTAGTTGTTGTACTTGTATGTATCAGAATCCCTATTGAAACAGATCAAAAAGCCAAGGACGGAGTATTATATTGTCAACCATGTTGTGAACCAAATCAAGTTTGAGTTTTGAGTCATCTTTTTTTTGTGGCGAATGGTCCGATTCAACAAATGATTCCTCCGTTTACATTGTGAGCAAATACTTCTATTGTGATCGACAGTTTAGAGCGTGAGAGGTTCGGATTGTTTTGATTGTGTGCAGATTTTAACAAACATTTGGATCATCTGCTATTGTTACCTATTGAAAAAAAATCTGGGAGGCGCAGTGACTCGGCGAATATAGCATTCGTTTCCCAATAGCAGGAAAAGCTCTGGGTTTAAAGCCCGGGTGAGCTCCTGTCGAGACTTTAAAAACAGTCGAGAGTAAACTGAAGACAGCAAAACTGCCCACGTAGATCTGGTGAACGCACACTGAAGACGAGGTGCTGGAGGAGGATTTTATTGGGTAACAGACGACCAAGTTTCGACCAAACTTGGTCTTTCTCAAGGCAAGTTCAATACAAATGTTGACCAAATCTTCGTCAACTGTGGCGGACATGTTGGCGCATCAAAGAGAAGGTACAAAGATGAGCTACAGTATATGACGCGTATGTTTCCGAAGACAGTATTCTGTATTGTGCAGTGAAACAGTCAATGTTGACTTATTTTTACCAAAATTTTGTCAGGTAACTTTCAAATTTCGCTAACGTCAGTTACGTACGAAACGTCAAATTCAAACTACAATCTTTTCCTAAACCCTAACCTAAGTTGTTTTTTGTAAACCTAAAAACTAAGTGAATATATGACTATGCGTGTAACGAACGGGAAACTGACATGTTGAAAACTGATGCTAGAGGAGCACCGAGAGAGCGTCACAGTTGGAACCAGAACTCCTAAAAGTGCCTCGGAAAAAATGTTAAAGGTGTGATATTTGCAATTGGGAGCATTTTGATTGGGAGCATTTCGATTGCTTCTCAACGGCTTTCAACATGTTGACGGTGAGCCTCATAGCTAATGAAGCTAACAGCGCTAACAGCGATAACAGAGCTAACAGCGCTAAAAGGGCTAACAGCGCTAACAGCGTTTACCTGAGGGGGAACCGGTAAATAGTTCTCTGCTATACCAATGTTCAGAATGTTAAATGCGGCTACGTTTCAATGGCGACTGAGCAAACTGTATCAGCAGATGAAGCCCGTGTGACATGGCTAAAAGCTCCAGAACAAGCATGCAATTGGACTCGACTCCACATTGTCTCGTCAACATTGATGCATCTGGTCAACCGTATGCGTGGGATGTCGTGAATCGGCCGCAGGAGTCTTAATAAGTCGTAGCGACTGAACAACTACAAAGCTTCATATTGTGATATATTGGTAGGATTGAGCTGCCGGTAAAACCCACACAATCCTGGAAACCTGAAATAAAAATAGAGTAAAACGCCCGCATCTGTGACAGGATTGAATAATGATGTTTTCACTCTGTAATAAGTGGTTGCCTTTGGTAACAAAACGCATTAACCGCTGCAACTCAAGGTCATATTTAGACCATTTGCCTGATGAATACGTTGTTGGTTTGACATTATTATATAAATTTCACCGTCTCTATCGTAGAAAAAACATCCCTTTGGCAGCAATCGTCGCCTGATTTACTGGAGCAGCTGGAACTCTGAAACACATTAAAGGTCTGGTGTGTTTATGCTATATGGATGCGGTGACCTTTCCCACCCACACACCCACACACACACACACACACACACACACAGGCTGCAATCTCACGAATAATGTGCTCTCCGTGCGACGCCGTGAGTGCCGCTAACGCGACTGAAGGGGGCTCCGTTTAACGGGAGGAAAACACAAAGTGCGGCGCGGTGCTCAAGCCTTTTATGCTCATACGACGGTTGATGTTGGTGATACTGTTGGCGTGACGAGCGCATCGGGCTGCAAGAGACTCACGACGGAAAAGAATACGAGACGAATACAGGGAAGTGAGCGCATTTGGGGGGGGGGGGGTGTAAATTGAATTTCATGAGACGATGTCAGAGGTCTGAGAGCTAAAGAGGAGAATCACACAGCAGAAGAGACACCAATAGCTTTTCTTTCAGGAGTCTTTCCCTCAAGTTCCCTTGTCATAAATGGACCGCTATTTATTCTTCTGCTTCTGGAACCATTTCTCCTTTATTTTTTTCGTGGTCGGGAGTTATTTAGAGAGCATTTGGCTTTACTTTACTAAATGAAAACAAGATGAAAACAAGACTGCAGTTAAAGTATTTACTTGAAAAGCTTTTCGAAACGACTGTGAAGGCTCAGACTATGTGGTAATCGATGATCTGTCTCCCGAAAGTGGAAAGGATATGGGCCGTAACATCGCTCTCTGTGTGGTTAAGACTCAAGCTTTTGGGCTCAATTTCATCATTTCATTTCTAAATTGCTCTTAAGAATTGTTTTTTTTTATTATAAGTTCCCTGGATGGATGGTTTACAAAAGCCAGATCAATAGTTTTTAAAAGCCCAAGGATGCATCCTTCTTAATACAATCCAAACAACATGGCAGCATTGTTTTAGGATTGATTCTGGATGTAGCCGAATGTCGAGAAGTCAACATCAACCGTCGACTGGGAGATTCAGAAAAAAGAAATGGAGTGAAATGTCTAGATTAAGGGTCACCGACCTATTTAAGGCTGAGAGCTGCTTGTTTGATTTACCTTTAAATAATGAATATTATGCATTTAATAGGCTACATATATGAGGAAACCGTCGCTCTAGCGCTTGCCCCCCCTTTCCTTATTACCACCACTGAGCGGGGCACTAAACCCCCATCATGCCAGTGGATCCGCTCAGCTTCCAGCAGATCAGGTGGAGGCTGTACCTCGATAGCTTCCAGGTGGGAATGTGTGTGAAGAAGAGAGCATTGTCCTCGGTGGAACTCCCCAACAAAATCCAATGTAAATCCATCCGCTGCAATTTTAGACACTCAGATCAACTACTTTGTTCCGTCCTTTCACTCACCGTTGTGTAACGTACGGGCGGATGGTTCTGATCATTTGTACTTTGGTGTTTAGAAGGGTAACTCACACAATAACACCAACTAAATAACTTCGGGCAGCGACAGAAACCGGGATCTGTCGGACTATCCTGCGCTTTGAAAAAAAAAATTACGCTAAAGTGGAACCCGGTGCTTTAAAAAGTGGCGCAAAATGGAAGGTTCCTGACAAAAAACGTCTTGATGCGACAAGTTGTGAATAAGAAAGGAAAGAACGTTTCCTTTGGTTTAGTTGGGCCCATAACACCAAGACGGACTTACAGAGCTCACCCCCCCCTCCAACTCTGTACCTGCATTCACACACTCAACACTGTCCTCTGCAAGAAGTTACAGACAGTTATAGACCTGCCAGCAAACAGCAATCTATCGGTCATGTGTACCGGGGACACAAATTGTCTTTGTGTCACTCGGAACGACTTGTCTTTCTGGACGACATTAACGTTAAAAAACGAAAGTTAGGTTGCTCAGTCACTTGGATGCGTTTCATTTGTGTGTTCACCACAAATAGGAATCCTCATTGACTTTCCATTGGCATTATTCCCGTAGTGAGCGACACAAAACATATGTATTTTTTGCCGTGATACTGGGCTGGACTACAGAATAACCCAGCAGAGACTCAGAAGGCCCGCATGCGGTGAAGATTTGGGTCACGACTCTGGTCCCAGACCTCTCACAGCACCAATCAGTCTGACAGAGTATCTGACTGATTCAACAGGAACATTGAAAAAGAACACGTTTGGCCTCTGCTGTGACAGTAACAACTGACAACCGGCTATTGTACCTGTAACAGCGGCTCAAGCTGCCACGCGAAGGAAATGAACAACGCCGCCGCTGCACCACTTCTTCCTTATATTGCAGCTGTAGACTGTTGCTGCGTGTCCTAGTTGGAAAAACACTTGGACCCACATGTAAAATCTTTCATCTGCTGCCACTGGTAACTGATGAGAGGTTGTTGTTGTTGTTTCGAGCGGAGAAAGTTAAAGGCGAGAAATCTCAGCTGCTTGGAACGGTGATCTCCGAGTCACTGGAGTTAATGAAAAACCCAGCGAGCCTGCCCAGATAAATGATCCTTCTGCTCCGCGATGTCAAGGAAACTCATACTTTACTGCTCATTTAAATAAGAGAGACAAGGAAACCAGAAGGAAAGCAAGTAAACACCAGAAATAAGTCACGTGGGAGGGGAAAACGCAGAGCAACACGTGGGTCCAAGGCCGGTGTGCAGAGGTAGCCTAAGGTTTTTGTAACGGTTAAAACGAGCTGAGAGACTCGGAGGGGGGGGGGGGGACCAGAGCCAAAGGCCAGAGCAGAATATTTTGACATTTCCACCGCATATCTCCAGTTTCAATGCAGACTTGTTATACTTAAATATATATATATATCCTGTGGGCTTAAAGCGAGAGATTTACTATAGTAGCGGTGTAATTCTGCAAAGCACGACCCTGAACTAAGCCGGTCTGATCCGGTGTCAGAGACACCAGGACAATTAACGCGGCGGTGGCGGCGGCGGCGGCGGCGCTGACAGAAACACACACACGGCCTTCACTCTACGTATAGTCCGTTAAACGGGACTAAAGACGGGCTTATTAGCGGTTCGCAGTTTTGCACACATGAGGGGAGCGCAGTAATTGAACAACAGCTTAAACCTCCAAAAAATGTTTTTAAATAGAATGCAAATGGGCCTACAGCTGTTCCTTGGACACAGAAGTTTGCCTGGATGTTGGGGAACGTCGAATACAAAGAAACTGGAGCCGACACTTTTGAACGTGAACAAGTCCCTCTGCTTGTATTTTAAACCGGCGGTTCCCAACCTGAGGGCCGTGGGGGGCCCCTTCAGACGGGAGCGCCATGATTAACGAGAAAGGAAAGCAGGAGGAACATTGAGCTGCTACACAAATTTGTCTTCATTCTCCCAGACTTCATTCGTTGCCTTTCTCTGGTTAATTACTGGATAGTTTGGCCTCTTAACAATTACTTAAAGGCAACGGTCAGACGAGTTTAGAAGTGGGAATCACTCTATATTAAAAAAAGTATGCAACCTGTAATGAGCAAGGCAGCACTGCGTCATTTTAAGGCTTGCATACTGCCTCCACGAGGTTGAAGATCGGAGCCATGATCATTAAAAAAAAGTTCTTGAGAATTGCTCAACATCGACACCAGAGGAGGAGGGGGGGGGGGTCCGGTGTGTAGTTCTCTCCTACCGATGTGCTGCCGGTCCGCCCACTCTGTTCAAGTTGCATCACGTTTTTTTTAAGTTCTGATGCAGAAACGCTCAACAACCAGAGTTCAGAAGAAGGGCCACCACGCCCACGCATGTGTGCTTTAAACACAAGCTGGGAAAGCGTTTTAAACTACGGGTCAGGCGAACGGATCGCTGGCCGCTGATCTGTTTACAGAAGGTCCGATACGCGAAAAAAGATATTAAAACACGATGATGATGATGATGATGATGCACTATGGGGCAAATATGCCCGTAAAGTGTTGCAGCTTTTCCGTCTCTGACTGCAGTTCATAATCCACATGGCCAAAGTATAAATGTAAATGAATAAATGTATAAATAAAGGTGCAGAGACATTCTTCAGAACTTCCTGCGAGGAATTAGAATGTGTCAGAGAGAAACAGGATTTGGGATGTAATTTGACAGCCCTTATTAATGTGCTCCAGTTACCACCAACTCTCTGCAGACCTAGTACTTTCACTGTGACGGCGTGTAGCTGTTAGCGCTGATCTTTGGGAATTGGACTTGTTTTTTTCTCGGGTGCCATTTTTTTTTTGCGCTAAATCTCTGCATATTACCTTCGTTTAAATGCGCAAATAGCACTGATTTACTTTGCGGCGCAGTCGGAACCACGCGGGTTCCTTTCGTCTCATTCGTGCAGGTTTTAGCGGCCCGCAAAAGTGGTTTTCCTTTTTGTGGATTCACACTAACCTTCCAGATGCAGTACAGGAATTTCATTTGACACTACGAATCCTGACAATATGGGCGATACTATCGCAATATTTTTTTACTTTGTAGAAGTTTAACCTTGATATCGTCATGTGAGGGAAAAGATCAAGGCATTCAAAGTCACAAAAATCATATTTTGGGGTAAAACTGAATTCTATAAAGTCCAAGAATGGGATCTTAAGTTGAGGACGTCGTGCTGTGAGAGAATTTTGGTAAAAGTGAACCTGTTTTGATAAGACTGAGCTCAATTTAGTCATAAAGCAAAATATGTGTAGATGTCATAAAGATAAAAGTAGTTTTTTTGACAGGCGTATGTGGCAAAAATCCATCTTATTATCCACCATAAGGATTTTTAAACACATTAAAGACCAAATAAAGCTATTAAACTAGGTGAAGGAAGCACAGTGATTGGAGCTCCAACAAGTTCACTTCTTCACCGACGCATCGGTTCAGCTCCAGCTCTCCTCTACTGCAGAGCGCGCTCTCCTTCGAGGAAAAGTCTAAAAATACTCAAGTCAGTCATTAAGAACTCATCTGTGTGTGTGTGTGTGTGTGTGTGTGTGTGTGTGTGTGTGTGTGAGACTCTGCAGGGGTGAGGAAGACGTTCCCACAGAGTGTCTAGTTAAAAGTCTTACCCATCACCGCGCTGAAGCGCAGAGTGAAACCTCGGAGCAGTTTGGTGCCGTGTGCACCACAGGCGAGAATTTTAAACAGGTGCTTCTTGATTGAAGCCCCCCCCCCCCCCCAATCGCATACATCAAGTTGCACTTCAAGGTTTTCTCTTCCTGATAACTTATTTTAATCGCTCACATGCAGCAGTTATATTAAAATGTGTATCGAGAACATGTCTCGGCTCTGACATCGTCCCTCCCCCGAAGGCAGCGCAAAAGGGAGAGATGGGGGAGCGATTATGACAAACCTCCCTCCACTCAAAGGGAACTAGATCCAGAGCCTGCAGGCTGGATGATGACGACGACGATGATGATGATGGGTGGAGTTCGGCAGCAGCAGGGGACGATGCAGTGGCGCTCGCACGGCATCTTAAAAGTGCTAGCTTCTACACTCGGAGCATTACAACAGCAGCAAAGTGGCACCAGTGGTTCTGAAGCGTTGGGATGAAGAACGCGTTGGCCGTCGCCATGTTGAGAGCTGTGTGGAGGCAATAGAAATGCTCTGAACGATCGCGTTGATATATATATAATATCGCAAAGGGTGTGTTGTATATGTAAAAGGACCATTCAATGAGTCGCAGACTGATATGAACAGATTTTTACTCAAATATTATGACCCCAATGTTGTGTTTTTTGCTCCTGCTTCTGGTAAATTGAGCAGATGATAAATTAAAAGTGTGTGTTGTTTTTCTTTTTTTAATCCAGTTACAATCAATTTTAATATAAAAACATAATTTTTTTTTTACAAATACAAAAAAACGAAAAATGGGCTATTAATAGTTATTGAGTTAAGTTGTGTGAGTGCAGCACGACTCGTCTCACTGACATGGTGTTGAAGCTTCACTTCATTTAAAGAGCTTTAATTTCATTCGTTTTATTTTGTTTTTTTTGCAGTTGTGGCTCAAAACACAAACAGATTCAAACTCAATTTGTCCAGTTGGTTGCTGTTGATTCGTCTTGGCAGCCAACAGCACGTAAAACATAATTACGTTATTGTCGATTCAATATCAAAAGTGTAGTGAAGTCACTCAATTCTTTTAAAAAAACACATATTCAAGCTTCGTGATGACTTGAGAAGCTGACTGCAGCGAGAAGATCTCCCCTTAACTCTTTTTGACATATTTCGGCTTTTGGAGCGCATTCAAAATGCTTTGATATAAGATTTCAGAGACGCATCTGATTGTTCGATGGATTGTTAAACTCGATGAACTCTAATCCGTGGATTCCCTCTGAGCACCCTCAGAGAACACGATTGTGTTTACAGGATTTTTAGGCGTTTAGGATGAACTCCTTTCCCCTCTCACCCTCTCCCACTCGTCTGTCACCGCTGCTCTCTCGCTCTACTTTCCAGGAACATCCGAAGATTTTGCTCGTTGCAAAAAAATAAGCTGAATGAACCGCCCTCCCTGTGTGGTTCATTCTCCCTCCGTGGCCTCGTCTTCACGTCAGCAGGTTCGATGAGTCGCAACAGGTGGACTGGAGCGATGCCACCGTGGTGGAAGTTTGTTCTCTAATATTGAGCAGACGCAACCAGCAACCACAGGGAATCACATTTCGCCTCTCTAGTCATCCCTCATTGCCGGTCCATTAACGTGTCTGCCTGCGATGTGGTGCAGCGTTTACGGGATATTTGAGGATGGAACGTGAGCCGCCTATAGAACGAGACCAAGTCAGGACCAAGACCAGAGTGTGTTGAGACCAAGAGAATCAAGACAAAGACTTTGGTGGTTGAGACTGGGTCAAGACCAAGACCAGACCTGTCAATTTCCACTCGTTACATGAATACAGTCACAGGAAACTCAGTTAGGTTTAGCCAATAAAACTACTTAGGTTTAGGAAAGAGATCATGATTTGGGTTGAAATAACTACGGAAGTGACAAAAAACATTGATTTCTAGATTCCCGTTGGGAACCAACAGAGGTCTCCTGACTAAAAGATCATGTTGACATGCACCGACTTAAAACTATAATTACACAAAGACCACAAGACCACAAGGTGTTTTTGATGCCGGCAGTGAGTGCTTGTTGACAGTGAAAACTAAAATGAAGCGAGGCAAGAACCTTGTTTAGCTTCTCCAGTAATATGTGCTTCCTTGAAGGGCTTGAGGTTCTACCCAGAACCATTTACTTCCATTTTCTAAGAAAGGGTTTTTCAAGGGTTCTTTGTAAGACTGAGGGTTCCATTTCCTCCAAAGAACTTTTTTTTGGTTCTTCAAGGGTTGTTTAAAACATGTGGGTTAAAAAATTGCCCCAGCCACACCCCCCAAAAAACTGTCATTGAGAACCAGGATTTTTGTGAATTGTGCTGCACCACGTGACCTCAGGCCCTTTAGGAGGCTGCTGGACCTGCTCCACATGGCCCCAGGCCAAGCTGTTGACTAAAGCCATGGTTAGGATGGAGAAAGATCTTATGGGATATAAAAGGGAACACAAGAGGGTTCTTGGAAGAACCCCCTGGGTGGGTTCTTGCTAGCTCTCTTTAGCATGATTTATGCCACGCAGCATTTGATCGGGTCCAGAGTGTCAAAGTGACGTCACACCATCAGACGCGGCCCTTTCCTGGGGTTCTGTGCGGCAGCTTTTGGGCTGTCCGTGCACATCCAAAGTGTTCTAACTATGCGTACGTGGATGGGCGGGGAAAATGGAGAACTTTGAGAAACTCGTACAGGAGTATAAAAGATCCAAACGTTTCCTCATCACGATTCCGCATCAGCTCATTTCCGAAGGCACAACTGAGGCTTTAGAAGGTGGAAGGGTTCTCTGTAGAACCTCTAATAGGGGGTCCTGGGTGGACCCCTTTCACACATGGTTCTTCGTACAACCCTTTTTTGATGGGTTCAAGGTACAAACCAAAGTGTTGCAGGTGTACCCTTTATAAAAGGCTCTACCCGGGAACCAAAAATGTGTTCTCCTCTGAAGTCAAGCCAAAGAACCCTATATGGTTCTAGTTAGCACCTTTATTTCTAAGTGTGCAGCAAAAGGTATCATCAGTACAAACTTTGTCCTCGCCGTGATAAATCGCCATAACAATGCAAAGGGAAGAATGCAAACAGGTTTATGTAAGCATAATCGCTTTGTGCGCGTTTGATGAATGGTTTCGTGTTACACTTTATGCTGAACTCTAAATGAGATCCCACCACACAGGCATCTTTAAATGCACAGTTGTGAACCTCTCTAACTGTAGGATTTTGGTTTGGTGGTCAAAACAAAGTATGATTCTAGTCCCTGTAACGTTTGTCTCGTCTTTGTCTTCACTAAAACTCACCTTGAACAATGTTTTTTTTTAAACAATATTCATGCTAGATCAGAAACATTTGGGTAACTTTTGCTCTGAGTTATCAGCATCTGCGTCCTTGTCCAGTTTCTATCACGTTCTCATGAAAAGTGCCACACTTTGCTCGGACGACCACTCGTTACAGTGTCGTATAAGTTATCATTCACACTCACTTGAGCAAACCGAAGGAGAAAACTCCAAACACGCTCGCTGCCCTAAATTACAATTGAAAAGACTTGCTGACGCAGCTTCAAACGTCTCCTCCCGGTGAAGGAGACCGGTGGACTGTATGGAAGCGGTAATGAGGTTCAGATGCTCTTTGCTGCCTCATCAAACTCTGCGTCTCGACCAGTAGCCGGGCCTCCACTCTCTCGCCGCACTCAAGTTGGCTGATAATGACTATGCAGCCGCAACTTCCTAATTAAAAGCTATAAAGCTCGAAGCTAGTTCGAGAATGACGTGGAAAAAATGGCAGGTTGAGGGTCTTAAGTGACTCCTGCTGGGACCACCGTGAGTCACTTTAGAGAGCCTTCAGGTGACTGAACAACTTCCTGTGTTTGCCAAATTGTAGGTCTTCTACTGTAATTATTCTATAATAGCTAACAGTATCACTGAGGGGATTTTTTGCATTATAACTAACGTTAGCATGAGAAGCAGTTGGTTTTGAGTGTTAGGTTTAAGCATTAGTTACATTTTTTTGTTATATGGATAATAATAAAGTTAGAAACAAGCAGATTTTTCAAGTTTGACCATCAGAACATAAACTGCTTTAACCTCAGTTGATTTTAGCAGATTCACTACATGTATTTGAGTGTCCATATAGTGTTTTATTCTGGCAGAAAAGCAGAGGTGCTGGGCAGCGCTTCACCCACAGTGACGGAGAACAATAAACGCTATGTTGACACGGAGCCTTAGCTGAACTTGCCATACATTGTTCTTTATCCGTCTTTTGAATCAGGGTTCACATAAATGCTTTGAGAAGCGTAAACAAGAAGTGTAATGTCACCATGGAGCAGTGCATGGATGTATAAAGAGAAGCGCATACAGCGTAGGAGGCTGGCACCGGTTCAACCCTGCTGTCTGAAATCTGCTAAATGGCAAAATATGGCTCGACTGACGAATGATGAAATTACCCAGAATACTGAGGATCAGCCGCATTAACGGGACCCAGAGAGCGAACGCACCAGCGTTTCCTTTAACCCCCACTCTCCCGTCACTGGGTCTGAAAATAACTGTGGATTTGGCTATAAGTGCATGATTTAAATCAGGGCTATTTAAGTAGTCATACTAAGTTTTGACTCAACAAAAAATACAGACGTCTCTTACCTAATGTAAGTCAATGGGGAAAAAAAAGTGTGTTTTTTTGGTCCAATGGCATCACATGACGAACCAAGGGTTGGCCACTCTAAAAGTTGGCTTTAAAGCCTGGCGCTCTTCCTGGAGGCTTGATTCAGCGGTTACACTGTGGGCTACAATGTTAGTTTTTGGGCCTCTATTTGTTGAATTTGTGGCAGCGAAAATCAGAACGTATTGAGAGACGACGAACACATTGTTGGCTCTGATCGTTTGGCTGCATTATTTGGTAACTCAAAAAAAAAAAAAATCGAGATAATCCCAGTCTTATTGTTTCAACACAGCAAAGAAATGATCCAATAGTACACAATGAAGTGTCCGCAGTCCAACAGTATTTCTGTTGAAGACAGCAGAAAGACTTTGAAGTCATTTTTCTCTTTTTCACCACTTTGACACAGTCGCTGGCCTTTGGCTCTCTCCGCGTCAGTACAGTCAGACTGATCAGTTCGGCTGAAACTTTCTGTGCCTCATTGCACTCAAGGAGCTTATTCCCCACTGGGAGGCAGCCACAGAATCTGCTCTCTAATAACAGCAGCAGTGACGCAGCACACGGCCTTGATTCCCGACCGGCAAAATCAGTGTGACAGCTACTTTAAGCCTCACATCCCTGCTCCGGGGCCCCCTTCTGTCATCGCCGGTGCCGTCCCGTGTCACCGAGAGGGAATGTGGCGTGAATTAAGATTCCTCCAAGTGCTGTGTTACAACGACACGACTGAACCACCCAGAGCCGCCTGGTGGTGTGAATTCATGAATCTGCAATAGCTAGAAAACACTGTCAGATCAGATGAAACGAAAAGGCCACAGCTGCAAAAATTGGGTCATTGAAGTGGTGGAAGTACAATATTTACTTCTGAGATGTAGTGGAGTAAAAAGTACAGTATTTACCTCTGAGATGTAGTACAGTAAAAAGTACAGTATTTAGTATTTTAGGGGTCCTGGTCACCAGTGAGGTATAATGGAGTGACAGGTGGTGCGGCGTCAGCGATGATGCAGAAGTTGCACCGGAGCGTTGTGGTGAAGACGGAACCAGAAGGCAACGCTCTCGGTTTAACGGTCCGTCTCACGTTCCGACCCTCACCTGTAATCATGAGCTTCAGGTAGCGACAGAGAGAATGAGATTGCTGATGCAGGCGGCCGGCTGAGCTCAGCCTTGAAGATAGGGCGAGGAGCTCAGACAGCCAGAGGGAGCGAGGAGTCTACAGTCCTTCACATCAAAAGGGGGCCAGCTGAGGAGGTTGGGGCATCTGATCGGGATGCCTGCTGGACGCCTGCCTTTAGAGGTGTCCTGGGCACGTCTAACTGGTAAGAGGCCCCAAGGTAGACCCACAACCCGCTGGAGGGATTATATATATCTCGCCTGGTCCTGGGAACGCCTCAGGGTTTCCCAGAAAGAGCTGGAAAAAGTTGCTGTGAAGAGGGGCATTTGAAATACCCTAAAAACCTGCTGTTGCCACAACTCTGCCTCTGATAGGTGGAAGATAATGGATGGATAGATGGATGGAGGGAGGGAGGGAGGATGGCTGGAGGGAGGGATGGATGGATGGAAGGATGGAGGGAGGGAGGGAGGGAGGATGGCTGGATGAATGGAAGGAAGGAGGGAGGGAGGGATGGATGGATGGAGGGAGGGAAAGATGGAAGGACGGAGGGAGGGATGGATGGAAGGACAGAGGGAGGGATGGATGGAAGGATGGAGGGAGGGGGGAAGGAAGGAAGGAGGGAGGGAGGGGAGATGGATGGAAGAAAGGAAGGAAAGATGGAAGGATAGATGGAAGAAGGGAGGGAGGGAGGGATGGAAGGAAGGATGGAAGGATAGATGGAAGGAAGGATGGAAGGATAGATGGAAGGAAGGAAGGAAGGATGGATGGAAGGATAGATGGAAGGAAGGAAGGATGGAATGGATGGATGATAGATGGATGGAAGGAAGGATGGTAATGAATGGAAGGATGGAAGGAAGGAAGGAAGGATGGATGGATGGAAGGAAGGAAGGAAGGGTGGTAATGAATGGAAGGGTGGAAGGATGGATGGAGAGACAGACTAGGACCCGTACCTAAAACAGTACATTTTAGCAGCTGTTGTACTCTGGAATACTGATGAATAATTCTCCACAAACCTTTCTCACGCTTTACATTTTAATGTATTCCTGAGAAGCTCTTCTGTGGACCCCCACTTCTCTGTGATGGTAAGTCATGTAGCTGAGGTTAGGGGTGGTTCAAGTAGACCATGTTAGTGCAATAGAATGTTATCTTCATCTCGATCACCCACAGCATCCAACCATACGATCAGAACAAAGCCGGCTGACATAATTAATACTAATCCCATCACTTCAGCCCGCGGCGCTAATGCTGCTGATGATCATTATCAACGGGAGACGGCGCGTTGGAGATGACACGTCTTTAATCACGAGTCTGAGCTCACAAACTTCTGTTTTTTTGGGGGGGTTTTTTGGGTACAGTGGAGGTGTAATTAATCGAAAAAGTTGACAGAGTAAAAAAAAAATACTTCAGTTTGACCCCCCCCCCCCGCCCGTCAGCCGACTGGAAGCAACAACGCTCCAGTCCCAGTGGAGACTTCCTGGTTAAGAAAAGGTAGAATCACTAAAGTAAATAAATAAAACCCAGCAGCTCTCTGTTCAACAGGCACCTCCTGCCTGAAACACGATACCTTACACACACACACACACACACACACACACACACACACACACACACACACACACACACACACACACACACACACACACACGCTGACAGACATGCAGAGCAGACACACACCTCCGCATGAAAACACTCATACGCGTTGCCTGCGTGTCGATATAGTCTCACACGCCGGGGTACATGTGTGAACTCACAGACACACACCTGCAGGGAAAGAACACACACACACACACACACACACACACACACACACACACACACACACACACACACACACACACACACACACACACACGTGTTTTTACTTAACTACACTAGTGAGGACCGTCGTTGAGGAGATGCGTCTCATAGCCTCTGACATAAAATAAAATGTTACGAATTAGATGCTATCTTTGTGGGTTTAGCCGTCTTTTCTATCTGTTGCGATAGCTTGAGGAGAACATTTTTGTATATATTTATCTTAAATTTCTCTTCGTCAGATTCAGCAAAACGCTCCTAACTTCAGATAACTGTGCGTAAATGATGCACGTTCAGGATTAGCACGATTAACGCCCTATTAACACCATTTAAGGCTACACATCCTGCCCACACGCATTCAGAGATTCACATTCATCAGCGGCAACAGCAGAAGTAAGGGACCTGCTAAATCCAAGAATTGGAAACTGTCACTGAAGTAAAGAAGTAACGGTTCCATGTGAAAAACGTCTCGCCGCAGCACGGCGATCCATGAGTGCAACGGGACGGAGGCAATTGATGCTGTGTGTGACTCCTATAACAAGTCTGGACCTTTTAGTGAATTGTGTTCGTGCCGAGGAGGAAATTTCAAAACCGAGAACGTTGGTGGATGCGGCAAGTTCTCTTTAAATCTTCGTCATTATCAACGAATCTGTTCGTACAAGTGGTGCTTACATGAGGCCCAATGTGTCCTGTGTAAGGGAGGGCCATGGCTTATTTGGCTTGGTGCGTGACAATGAACCCAGTATAATAGTAAAAGACATCATTTAAAAATAGAAAATGTACATTAAAATATGGTAAACAAAGAACACAACAGTTGTGCAAAGGTGTGTAACAGTCTATAGGTTGAACAATAAAGGCTGCTCTCAGATGTGTTGTCTGTTGCATGTACTTCTTTCACTAGCTAGCTTAGCATTAGCATCAGGAAGGTCATGGTTCCCACAGACCACCGTAAACACGTTTAACTGCAACTAACAACACGTCAGCACATTTATAACCAAAAGCTGCAACACGGTCAGATGTCAGTAGATATTATTATTTTTTTTTTTGGTAATTCGGGTCAACTTACCCTTTAAGACTACAACAAAGTCTGGACCCTCAAACAACCCTTTAAAAAGGAAGTGAGATGTCCTCACTGTCCAAAAGTATCACGTTCACGCTGTAAAACTCAAATTGGTTCCTACAAAGACAAAAGACACACACACACACACACACACACACACACACACACACACACACACACACACACACACACACACACACACACACACACACACACACACTTCTTTCCTGGTGTCCTCAATTTGTTGGTACGGGGTTGCATCCTCAGTAAGCCCCCACCAGAGCAAGTCGATCTCCCCATTTCAACCCTAACTCCACCATCTCACCTCACCCGCACACTCCATTAAAAGAGGGGGGTGGGGGGGTTGGGGGGGGGGTAAGTGAACAGCCCCAAGCTCGGCAGCGAGCGGTTCGATATAATGAAGAACATGTGGTTCAGTCAGAAGTGTCTGTGTGTGTGTGAACCTAGCGGCTGTGCTTGCTCAGTACTTGATCTCCAGAAAGTCTGAGAGTTAGTATTTGGGGGAGGGAGAGGGAGGCAGAGGGAGGCAGAGCTCCCCCGCGGGGATGGATGTTTAAAATACAGCGAGCAGCGTGGGAGTGAAACCGGTGAGAAGTTTTCCCTTACACAAGATGGCCCCTTATGTGCTGACACACCGAGAGGGGAACCTAAATTAAGCCTCCTGCTCGGAAAATAACGGCCCTCACTCCTAATTGGAAAGGGAAGAGTGAGTCCTCCCAGGCACCATTTTAACATTATATAGACGTCGGTGTGACGGGTCCGCACCGGGGGAGAAAGCCATCACCTGTAAGTCCATTAGTCATCCACAGCTGTAACCAGGCAGCAACCTCTGGGTCTGAAAACGAAGCCGATGCTGAAGAGCCTTAAAGCTGCGTTCTCTCTAATGTCCACCAGGGGGCGACTCCTCTTTTTGTATAAAAGTCTAGTCTAAAATGACTCTACTTCTCTCTTGATTTATTCCCTCAGTAAACATTGTAAACATGAGTTTATGGTCTCAATCTCTAGTTTACAGTCTTCTTCAATACAGCATGATGTTCATTTAGTACATGATGGTCCATTTAGAGTCAAACAGACCATAAAGCAGGGGATGATTTAGGGGCGGGGCTACACAGTGATTGACAGGTCGTTACCATTGGGGTGGCCGGTCTGGCAGTATTTTCATCTTATAAGTTTAACCTTTTCACAGGGTTTTTTTTCAGTTTGTGGACGTTAACTGTGAACGTTTTTGGTCGCCTGAATGCATCGTTTGGTTGTAATTAGCTCCACCCACTCGTGTCACTTCTGGTTGCAAAAAAACAGACGAAGACGGCCAAAAACCAAGATGGAGACGGCTAAAATGCAAAAACTCGATGCTTCAAAACTGCAGCCCACAAACCAACGGATGACGTCCCGATTACCACGTCCTCTTCTTCTGTGGTATAACCTGTTATCAGTTTCTACTCTCATGCGTTTAACTCATCTTTGGTTCACATGCTGCACCGTTAACATGTGCAGTTTGTCGAAATGTTCAAATACAGTAACGGCCAGTTCATCCAAATCACAAATATTGTATCACTCCAAGTGCTTTTCAACCTTGTAGATGGTTTTGTATTAATTTATTGAGGCTTTTATTCATCTGCCACTGAGCTTTATGATTTATAGGATTCATAATTAACTTAGCATGACGCTGTGTTCATGGCAGCCAAATTTGTCATTTTCACATCAGCTCGGAAGCTGCAGTAACGGCTGCAAATTTGACAAATTTTATATTGATCAGGTAAATATTTTGATTCAAAGATCTTCAAAAACTTTTTTTGTTGTATTTGTTGAATATACATCCCGACAGAAATCAATAAATGTAATACTTTAATAATAAAATGTGGTCCAAACTTTGTGATTTTGGGTAAAAGTGCCCCTTTAAAATATCCAGAACTTTAAAATATAGAGAAAAGATTAAATAATAACACATACATAGGCTGCGTGAGTCCCTTTCTCTCAGCGCAGAGCTAATTTCATACCATGAACCATGCTAAAGCATATAGTCAGGGTCTTGAAACAATTAGCATACCGCAACAATATGGCCGCCGCCGTCGCAATTTCTCGGAACCAAGCCATCGCTTTACCAAAGACAGAGGAGAGAACAGAGCTCTGGATCCATTAGATGCTGATGGTAGACAAATATACGGTAGAGGACAGCCCTGAAAGAAAGAAAAAACAAGTAGCGCCAGATCCTGTATTGTTTGTGACAGATGTGTCGCAGATGTTTGAACTCTGCTCTCCTGGGACGCAACACCAGCGACAGAAAAATCACACACATTGTTGAATGCTTGGAGTGTGAAGTGATTATTGTGGCCTTGATTATTTAAAAAAAATGCATGCTTTTTTTGCATTTATTTTATTGATTCATTTTTCATTAACATTAATTATTTAACTATCAAAATATACTTATTTGACTTTTTTTTTTAAATTTACAGCATTCTAATCTAATGAATTATCAATGAATTAAGCACAGAAACCCACGTGTTACCTTTTATAAAACCTGGATTATGATTTTATAATAAGAGCCTTTATTAGACGGCGACCACAGAGAGGAGCGGTAACGAGGAGGGAGTACCGGGCCAAACCCTTTGACTGCGCTTCCCTCTTTTAAAGTCCTTATTCTTCATATACGATCATTTATTCTAACAGCTGTAAGGAAGCTGAGGAAAAAGGTCCAGGAAGTTCAACGAGCGAACGCCTCCCGTCGGCTCCACCTACGGAGATGAAAAACACCGATTCACATCCAAGCTTCAGTGAGTGAGCAGTTTAATGATGTCACCTCACAGCCTCTGTGTTTTATTATTGCTGCTATTTCAAGCTGCCAACTTGGGAAATATCCTTCCTCTTGTCCTCTGATCTCCGTCCCTAATCTTTTGTTCATATGCAATTTGTATTTCGGGAATAATCGTTCGGTTAATTTGATTATGAAGAATTATTGTCGAGCGCAGTTTTCTCATGATATTGATCCGATTTCTTTCTTGTTTTCACAAAATCATTTTCAAAATTGTGACTTTATACAAAATAAGTTTCATGTTCTAATGACACATAACGATGTGTAATGATGGGTATGTATCCTCTTTGGGCATGCACTAGATATATGGAAATGCCATAACGAGGACGTTCTGTCTCTTGTTAAAGCTAAGTAAAGGGGAAAGGAGCAGAACGTTTCCTTCTCATACGAAGAACCCGAGCAGATTTATGGCAGCAGCAATACGCTTTTCTGAATTATTACTTTAAGTAGTGATATACATGCTCACTCACTCGCTCTGTTTCTTTGTATCTCTCCGTGTGCGTCTCCTCGTCCGCTTCCTCCCGGTCCGATTCTCCAATGTGACTTTGTGTTTCTAATCTATTGAAGATCAATAGAAGAAAATAAATAATGTACACTCCACCACCGCCTGCCTTTTTTTTAAGAATATGTTCTATAATGCAGAGCAAATTTTTCTAAAAATCTCTTTCAGGCGTTATCGCTCCTCGCTGTCAGACCAAGGTCAGCGGGAACACACAGAGGTTGTGTCTTCATTTTCTGACAGCTTAATAAAACTCCCTTCTACCCTTTTTTTTCTGTGGCCTTTTTTTTATTTATTTATTGCCCCTATCACACCTAGGGCTTTTTTCAATGCATACATGATAAGCCAGTCGTGTGCGAGCGTCAGAGATAAAGAGTAGCTCTCTCTCTCTCTCTCTCTCTCTCCTTTTTCTTTCTCAAGCTTCTGGGGAGAAACAGTCACACATGGGAGAAGAAGATAGAACGAATCAAAAGGCTGTGGGATATGAAGAGTGTGTGTGTGTGTGTGTGTGTGTGTGTGTGTGTGTGTGTGTGTGTGTGTGTGTGCCCTTGTCTTTGTCTTTGGTTGGTGTGTAGGTGCCTTTGTGTGTGACGTGGCTCCTGACCTGTCACTTGGTCTGCAGCTAGTATAATATCATTTGTTTGAGTAAGAACTACAGACGCAAATGTGTCACTGCAAATGATCCCAGCGGGGTGGGGGGTGGGGGGGGGGGTGGTTGTCAGCAGACTTGGGACAGTCCAATTTAAAACGAGGAAAAGACGGGGGGGGGGGGGGGGGGGACCGTGGAGGACGGGGACGTCGTAGCTTTGGGCTGCGTTTTAGTCAGAGATGTTATTTAAGTGACTCTCCTCCCGAACTTCTTCACGAACTTTTCCACACGATGAAACCGTGTCTTTCGACTGAACAAAACGCTCCGAACTGCCGGGAACGGCATCGTCTTTGATTGAGGGGAGAAGCCGCAGGTGAATGAAAACACATCAAGTGACAGACCGTGGAACTTCCCAGTCGACTGAGAGTAAGAACACTATTCTTTGTATTTTGAAAATGGTCTGTTTAAATATGCAATCTTATTAAATATTACGCTAATTTGCATACATTTCCAGAGCAGAAACCTGAACATCGGATAGAGCCACATTCAAAAATTCGAGACAAAGGTTTTTGTACGGAGGGAATTTTAGAAAACATATCGTCAACCGGCATGTTTTTATGGGTTAAAATGTTCTATATATCAGGCTGTGAATGATATGTGAACCAACTCCTCAGTAAAGACACTTCGGAATATAGATAGGAATAAAACTGGAACGCTTGGTGTGTGTGTGTGTGTGTGTGTGTGTGTGTGTGTGTGTGTGTGTGTGTGTGTGTGTGTGTGTGTAAGTGCTACTGAAGTGAAGATTTGTGGCTCAGAGTCTGAGAAAAAAACTCATTCTACAGTTGAAGGCAAATGTATGGTATGTGTCCCAGGGGTTAAGCTGTATTCTCAGGACTCAGATTGAGGTGGTGTGAAGGACCCCGCTCTCATGAGGTTTGTCTATCAAAGGAAACCGTTCCTGCATCTTAGCCTCATTTCAACCTCTACGAAGCGCGAGCAGCAGGTGGCTGCCGTAAGACTCCCGCGTTTCAGCGCCTCGCTCAAGGGCCCTTCCACATGCAATCAGGAGGAGCCGAGGATCGAACCACCGACCTTGTTGTTAAAGGACGACTAATGTAATAGCGTTGCGCGGAACGGACGTAATTGGCAACCAGTACAGTTTTACTGGAACAAGTGAAACTTGGACTTGCTCTGCCAGCAGGAGGTTACGTTTGCTCTCCATGATTATTATTAATTAGTACTTGTAACCGCTGCAGCTTGACTTGACCATATAGTACATCTGCAGGAGGCCGTTAATCACGTCTAATGAACAATCAAACAATTAAGTGGGGTTTCTAAACTCAAGGACGAAAAAATTCACCACCAACTGAAGCTTTGAGCCGATCGAACTCTCCTTCCTTTCCGCCTACAGACAGGTGGGGTTTTTTTTGGGGTGGGTGACGTTTAAACGATCCGATGAGGGACAAAGCAGGTTCAAATGCAGTTAACGTGGTTTAAAGTAATAGTGATGGACTCACTGGGCTACATCTAACACGATGTTTCATCTCCGTAAACGACGGTTAACAGGACTTGATCAAATCTGTACTGTAGATAAGACCGCACTACTTTCTTAACTCTAAGAGCAGTGAGCTCCAGGCATTGACGTATTGAATGTATTAATAAAACAAGAGCCTCATCTACAAATAAACATCTGTCTTAGAACTTTAGGGGCATTTTTTTTTGAACGTTTCACGTCTTAAATGTTGACACAGATTTCCCTCAGCAGCTGCCTTAAGGATGCTCCGTAGAGTGTTTGAGCACTAGTAACACTAAGGAGCAATGGTTTACGACTGGGTCTTTATTCTCATTGCACAGGCGTGAGAGGAGACGCGTTATCGACTCGATAGACTGGCTGGTTTCACGCTTGATCAACGGTGGGTGGCGATAACGTTATCGTCGGCGAATGCTTTTTCGGCTTGTGGCCGACATCGGGGCTCATCTATGTTCTAACGTTACAGCGCTTTTAGGAAGCAACGCAGTGATCAAGCTCAGAACAAAAAGGGCTCTGAATTGGAAAGAAGCGATTTAGTAGCACCAGCGATGAAGGAGGCCGTGGAGCTGAAGAAGGAGGTCCTTCAGGCCTGGTTAGCTCAGGGGTCTCCGGAAAACAAACCCCAACGACAGGAAAAACGAAAGCAGGGCTTCGGCTCGGGCTGGTGTTCAGCAGGCGGGGGGGGGGAGCTGTAGACCGTGGAGCAGTGGAAAGAGCACTTTGACGAACCCCTGAACCCGACCCTGAAACATCCTCGGTGGAGGAGGCAGAGTTTGAAGTCTCGGGGGTGGACTTATCCAGTTTCCTGGCAGAGGTCGCTGGGGCAGTGAAGAAGCTCCATGGCGCCAGGGGTCGGATGTGATTCACACTGAGATGCCAGAGGCTCTGGATCACCTCTCCAATGTTGCACGGGTCAGGGACAGTGCCTGAGCGATAAAGAACGGGGTGGAGGTTTCCATCTAAGGGGTCCCAGAGGATTTTCTCCAACTATAGGGGTATCACACTGCTCAGCCTCCCCAGGAAGAGCTCATTCCAGGGTGCTGGAGAGGAGGCTCTGATTGTTTGTCGAAGCCCGGATCCGGTCAGAGCAACAGGGATTCTGTCCTGGCGTTGGAAAAGTGGACCAGCGGACAAGCTCTGTACCCGTTACCCAGATTGGATGGGCATACTCCCGTGGGACAATTCCCCATCTAATCTACATGTTTTTTTTGTATGGACTTGGAAGGTTCTCCATCCTGACTTAATATGGGGTTCTGTCCTAACAGGTCATTAGTTCCACTTTAAATGCGTTCACATGGCAACAACCCAGGAGCTGATCTGCACCCTAATTAAATGGCTAAAATTACAAAAAACAGTCGAAGGCTCTGAATGTTAAGGAGCACAAATTGAAACCACTGCTCCGACACCTGCTCTAAATGAAAATGCATGAAATGCACAGAATAAATCAATGTGCCGCAGCGGTACCACACTCTAACCAATTGCTGTACGAGAGCGCTGCGGTGTACATGTACACTACATCTAAATTACAGAAGTAAATCTCAACTGGTGGAGTATGTAATGTATGTGTAATCTAAAAGGTGCATTTTATGGGAGGTTGGTCTGACTGGAGACAGGCAATAAAGAGCAGGACTAATCCAACTTCATTTTGACTCTGTGTGTGTGTGTGTGTGTGTGTGTGTGTGTGTGTGTGTGTGTGTAGGTGGGTATTGCACAATAACTGAACAAAAGAAGATTAATGCCACACCGATACAGACTCTGGGCTGTAAACAGAGTTGGTTCTCTGTTTGTCGAGTGGCCTGACAGCAGAGCCGCTGAAGAGCTTTGTGATGCTGGGAGAGTAAATAAAAACTGACTGGACGTAATGACAAGCCTGTAATGGAAAAATCATGACAAGTCCTCACAAATCAGAAGAAAGTGGAACTGGAAACTTTGTTTTCAAGCCAAAGCCTCTAAATAGGTTTTTCAGCCGCTCTAGAACAGTATAGTTTAGAGAACGGACTCCGCTTCAAAATGACGCTCTGGGGTTTGATTCTAGGGACCATGTCGGCGTTTGAGTCCACCACAGATGCGAAGACGAACCGTTGAATAGCTGGACTGGTGGAATGCGTTTCAGTGCCGGGATTTGCCATTAGATACAGTACAAATACAGCCATAACTGTATCTGTATGGGCTTAATATGCAACATGGTGGCTTACAGCGTCAGTTTGAATATGTGTTGCTCCTTCAGTCCACCATTTAAAAGGATTATTGTGACCTTCCCCTATTGTAAGGAATGGATAACAACGCCTGGTCCAAACCCAAGTACTGCTGAGATGACCCATGAAAGTCTCGTGAAAGTGATGATCCCGGCGCCTAAAGCAAGGTTCATGATTTGAAGGTAAAACGTCTGGTCACAGTAAGGAGGCGGTCTTAGGTTAAGTCGATGCTGACGAGACGGGACGTACAAACTTCATGATATTGAGAGCAGGATGCAAACCCAGGTCTCCGATGTCTATCCTCGCTTTGGACGTCAAACCATCCCCCAAGCGTGTTCGGACAGAAAGCGAAGCTACTTCTCGACTCGAGTCTGACTCGCTCCGAAAAAGCCAATATCCAATCTGTGCAGACATTAGCTGTAAGCTAACTAGCAACAGAGATCAGGTGTCTCAAAACTCACCACAGACTTCAGATGAATCATTTTAGACTCACGTAAACGTAACCTTGCGTCAATCGATGCCACTTTGGGGGCGAAGTCGTGCCTCATTGCATCACCACCTCTGACATTCACCAACACAATGTAACACCCCTGTGTGGTGGAGGAATGATGGTGAAAAAGTGTTATAATAATACGTTTATCATAATAGTAAGAACAAGAACAAGAAAATGAACTTTAGGAGCTGACCACATGGAGACCACAACAACTGCGATTACGTTTTTCACCTCAAAGGTTCCGATGCCAATGGAGACGGTTGATAGTGAAGGAAACATGCCGGAAAAAAAGGCTCAGTTATCTGCTTCTCTGCCAATGCCATCTCCCCTGCAAGTCCTCTCTCTCTACGGCAGCAGTCTCCTATTCAGTCGTGACACGAGGTGAACCTCTCCGTCGCCGCTCACCCTTGGCCTGATTGTGTTACGATGCATCCGACTGGCATTGGAGCGGTGATGTTAGGACAGTAAAATGTGATGTTGAACTAACTCCAAACTGGCGCTCGGCCCTTGTGTGCAGTGCTGTACAAAATCTGATTTCTTTCAAATCTGTTTAAAAGCTCCTCAAAGTGTTTATATTCCAACTCCCAATGAGTCAAATACCGCAGCTTGATCAATGCCGCCAACATCTGGATATTGATGCACCGATTAGTGTCTTGCAACCGACTCCATTGCGAACACGCTTGCGTCACCGTTTTCACGCTCAGAGCGACCGACATACGTGAGATTCGTGAGTCGGCCAAGTTTAACGTCAGCCACGTCCTTTTTTTTCCCGAAATCTAACTAAACTTCCTGTTGCGACGGAAGTTATACGGCAAAATATGGCAAAACCGGTGCTAGAAGGGGTACGTAAAGCGTCGCCGTTTGAAGCTCTGGAGCACTGACCCAAGTGTTGTATATTCACCCCAAACAGATCTGACAACATCTGGGCACATGACTCAACCGTGCAGCCACTGACTTGCATCATTATTGAGGCACCTTTCAGACCAGGTCTCTTTTTCTCCCTCTGCTTTCCATTTTATCACTTCCATTTATTTAAGAAATGCAAATCGACAGCGTCATAACAATTTGCCTTTCACTCGGTTTTACAATCGCCATTAACGCAGGTCTCACTGGAAGAGGCTTTTAGGGAGCCACTTTTCATCTCCAGAAATTACCAAGTCTGTATTTTTAAACCAGGCGAACACTGTTAATGTCTCATAAAGGAGCGAGCCATTTAATGCGCATGGAGTCTCTATTCTGTCCTTTCACTACTCTGTTCTTCTTGTTTTTTTCAGACACAAGATGAAGCGTCTGGTTTCTGTCCTTGAGAAACGTCGCCAAAATAAGAGTCCTTAACGGTTTCACTCAAAGACTCGTCTCTCAAGCAGAGAAGGACCTTTGATTGTGTCTTTAAGATCCTTTGATTACGGTGAAAACAGGAAGAACGGATGGCAGTGTTGAGCGTGATCGTGTTCAGGGCATCTTAACGTGTGAATAGATGCAGGGAGAGAAAGAAAAGAGGGAAAGAGTTAATCCCGGGTCATGAACGATTCCACTGTTTAGCAATCTTCATCTTCCAGTCTCGACTCCTTTTGACGTCTCACATTTGTTGCCCGATGGAAAAAAAACAAACCTTTTAGTCAACTCCTTGAAGTCTGTGGGAGCTTTTTTATCAACATACGCAGGAAACCCACATCCTGCAATATGGTGAGAACACGAGAGCCGAGATGTTTGCCATGTTTTTTTTTTGTCCTTTTTGCTGATTCGTCGCTTTTTCTGAAAAAGTAAAAGCAACAATATCCGCGGAGTCACGGACGGACGGCAACTTGATCTCCTCAATAAACTTTATTTTGTGTTCTCTGACAACTGTCTCTTTCCTGAGGGCAAAGGAAAGTTGAGTGAACCAAACTCGCAGCCAATATACTGTGGCAAACTTCAATCAGACGAACCTGCGAGAGTGAGTGTGTGTGTGTGTGTGTGGAGAAGGAAAACAACTCCACTTGGAGGCAGAATCAACAAGTACCAGATCTTTACAACATTTTTGATTTGAATCTGAAGGAGCCTGCGCACACACCAAGAAGGAATTAGATGACTGTTTATGCAGGACTCAAAACTGGCGTGTTTGTGTTGTGTTCTTTGTCTTTTAGAAATGAGAGAAGGACACAGATGTCCTGGTCTAACCTTAAAGAGGACATGTGCTCATCATTCGGTTCATACTTGTACATTGGGGTTTCTACCTCAGCACGTCTACATGCTTCAAATGTTAAAAAAAACACGTTGTTTTTCCTCACATTGTCTGTTTGACAATGTCTAGGGAGGTGTTCCAGGCACGACCAGCTGGGAGGAGACCCCGAGGGAGGCCCAGGACCAGGTGGAGGGACTATATCTCCAAACTGGCCTGGGAGCGCCTCGGGATCCCCCAGTCAGAGCTGGCTGATGTGGCACCGGAAAGGGAAGTTTGGGGTCCCCTGCTGGAGCTGTTGCCCCCGCGACCCGATCCCGGATAAGCGGACGAAGATGAATGAATGAATGAATGAATGAATGAATGTCTGTTTGAATATTACCTGTATTGGCACCTGTCTCTTTCAGCCAACTCCTCCCGATAGAAGTGTGCTCTGATTTGTGCGACGGGAGAAGAATGATGATTCGCCCACGGAAATACAATAGGAGTAGAATGAATACATTTGACTCAAGTAGTGACTGGTTGAGAGCGTACGCAGCTTTGGAGACCAATGGCTGGCTAGTTAGCTCGGTAGCTATAAAAGTATGTGAAGCATTCATTTTTAAAATTTGACTCATGGATAAAAACGTATCCTCTTACAACGTTTCGCATGATTTTTTGTGCGTTTTCCTACAAAAGACCAGCACCTCGTGTCACTTTCCTGTCTTCCTGTTACATGCATACTTTTACCAAAATAAACTACCGTCTCCACAGGAAACCATTCAGCGAGGTAAAGGAAACAAAACTACTTCGCTTTATGCAACCCTCTGATCCAGATACTGTTTAATAATGCTTATTGAAACGCAAATTACGCAACCAATCGCGGACTGCGCGCTGCCATAAACATCCGGGTTAGATAGGTCACTTCCCGTTTACATTCGGTAAACAGGAAGTGACTGAACGTTCGGTAAACAGGCAGCGACCGAACGTTCTGCGCCGTAACCAAACCGGAGTTTCTCGAACAGCAGTCAGCGGTTTAGGTTTTTGTGAATCAGGGTTTCCGGATCAATCCGGATCACCTGTGAAACTTGAGATGGCGAGCTACAAGATGGAGTTATTCCTTGGACCCCAATTCCCATTCCCGTCCGCAGGATGTGTGGTAGGACCGAACTGAACTGAGACTTATGAACTTCATGTGGACGCTGTAAGAGACCAGCCTGGACTTCACTGGTTTGTTTTCGGGGGAAGGACGGTTGCGCTTCTGTCCTGCAACTTTTCTGCAGAATCAGGAAGAGAGGCAAGAAGAAGGCTCCTCTTCAGAGGTCACGTTAACGCACAGCGCAGCAGCCCGTCGAGACGTAAGTGACACGGCGAAGGTTAGCGCCGCTCTCAGTAACAAAATACAGTGACATTTGTAAGGACTTCAAGAGCTTTTCTTTTCCGCTTCAGTGCAAACCTCCACGCCTCGTTGCTAAAGAGTGACTCTCGGTAATGGAGATGGTTCCCAACAACAAACAAGAGGCAATAAACTGCATCAATTACACGTGTGAACTGTGTAACCGACTGCATATTAATTAATGTATTCATTTCATTCTATTTGTGAGCTAAAGGGAGATAAACGAACGTTGCTTTTGTCGACATTCAACCTCTGAAAAGCCTGAATTTGATTGTCACGGGGGGGGGGGGTGAAAAAAAGGAGGATCCCGGCGGACTCTGCCCCTCAAGAATCGTTATACCTTCCTCCGGGATGACAGGAGCCATTACGAACCCGGAGAGGGCGACTGAGAGAAAGAGCAGCGGACAGGGCGAGGAGGAGATTAAGGGGACAGGGAAGTGAAGAAGACGGGAGGGGGGTGGGGGGGGGGTGGGGGAGAAGAAGAGCACGAGAAGGAACGGGAGTTGACAGCCAGCGAGGAGGGAGAGAGGGGACAAGGGGTGACAAAGTGAGACGAGAGGCCTGGTATATTAAAGCCCGCGTCAGGGATTCATCAGTGTGGTGTTTACGTTTGTGCCCCAACACAAGAATACTTCTCCAGTAAATTCATACTAATACGATTTTAAGCACGCGCTCCAACGATGACAGTTTCCCTCGACGTGCAAGTTTTTCCTCTCCGTTAAGTCATCCAGCAACGTGTGCGGCTGCATCGACCTCATTCACTTTGTTGCCATTTCCTGTTAACTTAAGTTACGGCGCAGGTAAACAAATCTCACGAGTTCCAAGTCGACGGCTGAGCGACAAGCGCCGAGATGTGAGCTTCCGTGGGACTGATGGGATTGTTTACGAGGCGCTGTCAGTCGCTTCTCTGTATTTCGGGGGCTTATTGCTTATTCATGTCTCAGCAACACAACATTTTTGATATGTATGAGTATTTTCCCCCAACTGTTTGTGTTAGTTAGGAACGCGTGAAGTGTTAGAGATACAATACCTGTGCTTTGATTGCAGGGTTTGAAACTAACACTACACTTCCTCCACTAAAGCAGGCTGGTGTAGTGCAGCTGTACCTACACAAGCAATGCTCTGAAATCAAAAGAGCGGTAAAGCAGTAAAAGCACAGGACTTTCACCCAGGAGACCGCGGTCCGTGTCCCGAGTGAAACAAGATGTCAACTTATTTGTCACGTTACTTCCGTAAAGCCGCTTCCGTTTAACCGCGCAAATGTTGTTACCTTTGGTCAGCGCCAGGCTAGTCGTTTCCCTTTGTTTCTAGTCTGTATGCTAAGCTAAGCTAACCACCTCCTGGCTTGTTCCTTCATATTTATCAGACGGATCGGAGAGTGGTTTTAATCCTCTCATCTAGCTGGTGTTTCTTAAAAAGATGAACTATTCTTGTAAGTCAAACAGCTGCATGCGTTTGCTTTGAATTCTGTGAAACAGGCCATTTTTAGGATATTTTTTTCTAGCTAGAAAGCTGTTCGTGAGGTTGTGAAACAAAGGAAATATTTGTGCAATACTGTACTCGTGGATGGAGCCTCATAGCGGCTGTAGCCGCCAGTGTCCTTCAATAGCTCTAACTCAATTATCTGTCCCACCTAATACGATTCTTTCTGCTCTTTCATTTGATTAGCGGCGCCGAGCGCGTAATCCCTCTTCATCCCGTGCGGCCGCTGATCATTTCTTCTGCTCCCGTGTGCGTGGAATGTTCCTGAAAAGGTCACGGTGCCATTGTGAAGGATAGTGTTTGTACACCGATTCCTTATCTCGTGCATGTTGCGCGACTGCGGTGTGACATTATGTGTGTGTGTGTGTGTGTGTGTGTGTGTGTGTTTAATTGCCTTTGTTAGCACATGCGCTACGTGCCGCGTCAGTGTTTGTGCCGCTGTAATCTCATCTTCATAGGGTCACCGCCGGTGTGTGCGCTCTGTCTGCGTGTCTCGCTGGTTATCTGTGTGCGGGAGGTAAAAAATAACCCCGACGTGCTCCGGATCGCAGACAACACCGAAGGCCTCGTGTGCTTCACCTGCCTTTTTTTTCTTCTCTTCTTCTTCTTCTTCTTCTTCCCCCTAATCACGGCGTATTGATCATACGTCTGCTGGATCAATATTTGTTATGCATGGCATTTTCCCTCCTCCGTCAACGTCTCATCGGGGGATGATTCCACCGGGGACACATCCACCAGGAACATGGATCATTTGTCCAAACAGCAGGTGACATTGGGAGAGTAAATTTGAATTAGGAATCATAACACCCCCCCTCCTCCTCCTCCTCCTCCTCCTCCGCAACTCAGGCAATATGTTCGCCTCGAGGCCGACTTCTCAATATCTGCACCAACAGTCAAATGCGGTTATGAAAATATGAGCAATGATTTCACGACATTAATCGGGCGGCGGTGTGGAGCTGTATTAACATTCTGGTCCGGTGGCGGCGGCGGCGGCGGCGGCGGTGGCGGCGGCGCGCTCGCTCCCCTCGCAACCGGAGCCTCAGCGCCGCGCGGCCGTCTGAGAGCCGAGAGGAAAGGAACAAAGTGAAGAAGAGATTTCATTTGGCGACAAAAAAAAAGAAGCAGCGAACACAGATGAACAGGGAGAAAAAAGTAGGAGTGAGGATTGTTGAAGCGCCGTCCTTCGGGGGAAAGTCATTTAAGTTTGTTCCCTGACACAATTTCATTCCGGCGTATTTCTCTATGGGCGCACGAGGGGAAATAATTAGTTCATAAACCTTTATGGCTTTTTGGCTGCATTTCAGAAAAAATTCATTTCCAATTATTGAATCTAAATGGGTGCACGGTGTGACTAAAGTACTAATTATATACAGTATACATATATACATAGTGTGTGAATGATGCAGAGGCCTGCACTCGCAATGCACACACACACACACACACACACACACACACACACACACACACACACACACACACGTCTTATGTCTTACATGGATCTACTTTAATCACCGCATGGTCTACGAATGACACAACAATTTGAAAGTTATTCTCTGTGCAATAAGTGTCACTATGACACGATTTCAACAAGTGACGTAGTATACATTGAGCCACTGATGGTGGGTTGGTGGTTAGTGGGTCAAACAAACAGGACTTTCAACCAGGAGACCGACGTTCGTGTCCCAAAGAGTTATTTTGTTACATTAGTGATACTTTAGACGTGTTTTCCGAACCTTTATTCCGTTGTTTACGCTTATTTAATTTACGTTCTTACTTCAGCCCAATCATTAAAGCTCAGCCTGAACATGACTGCGGCAGTGTCACGTTAACGAACACATGAAAAGCCCAAAATCACGACGCGAGGAAACCCTTAAAACGCTGCTCTAGGCTCAATTAGTACTGGCTTCATCTCCAATGCAACAGTGAATGATGCAACAGGGTCTCGTAGTATTTAGAGCATACCGAAGTTAATGGAAAAACGAGAAAAAAAAAACGAGACTTAATAACTACAACTAATGGCCACGAAGTATCAGACGACTATTCAGAAGACACCATGTTGTTCCACTGTATGTTAAAAACGTTCACAGTGGAAAATAGTTCCATGAAAAACCTCAACATTTCATAATTAAAATTTAAAATTTTGCAGCTTCTGTTGAAACAAACATCTAAAAAAAACGTAGCTTAATATGCGACTATATGAGGTAAGAATGCTCCTCGTTTCCCAGCTGTTCTACTTCTAATATGATGCTCTATGATGACCTAATGTGTTTATCTTCCAGTAGGTCTCATGATCGGTTCGTCGTCAGCAAAAAAAAACAAACAGCTGCCAGCACACATTACCTCATTATCTTAACGAAACTCAAACCAAAGGCTGACTCTATTGAGTTTTGGACCGAAGCAGCAGGAACAGTGATTTTTCTTTAACAACTTTAAACGTTTAAGTGTTGGATCACATCGTTCTGTATTCTAAGAGTTGTGTTCGTGGTCTGTGGGGTTTTGTATCATTCGTCAATATAATCTAAAAGGAAAGAGCTTTCTACAGCCGGGCCACACCTCAGCCTGCAGCCTCCGTCATCGCTAATAACCCTCCTTCTGCAATTAAATCTTAAACACAGGGTCATTAACCTCTGACACCTGTCAAACAACAACCACAACACAAAAAAAAACCTCACTCATTACGCTTTTGACTTGAAAAAAAAAAACGAAACAAAAAACAATTTCCGCTTCAGTCTTCCCTCTGGGTGAGACTTTCATAAGAGTCAACAACAACAAACCAACGAATCCTTAATGATGAGTAATTGCATCAAAAACTCATATCGGTTTCCTCCCAAATGAGTCGGCAAAGCAAAATCTCCCAAATAACAAATGGCGACGTGCCAGTAATCGTTAAGCTATTATAAGCGGACGGGCTAATTACAGTACATCTGCAGAGAGCGGGGGGGGGGGGGGGGGGGGGGCTGGCGTCACTGCAGCACAGCTCCCACTGCTGTCACTCTCACTAATGGGAACCTGCGCCACAGCCTCCCAACTTTGGTGCTCGTTTAACCTGCCGATTAACTGCTTGACCTGCACTTGGGAAAAGTACGATAAGGAGTGGAGCTTTTTGTCTTTTGTGTTGTTGTTGTGCTCCTCAGTTTTGACCCGCAGTGCAAACAGTGAGAAGCTCATCCGTCAGCTATGACATACATTTACACTGTAAACATTCAGCTAATGGTTTTACTCAGCGTATGCAAACACAACTGAGATGAAGGATGGTCCCTTAACAGAAGCGGCACAGTTGTGGCATTAATTAACACTTCTTTTTTTTTTTTTTTATCTGTTAATTGTAATGGTTTGTTTTTTTCTTGCACAACTGCAGAGACAGGCAAGAAACAAATGGAGGACTATAAGTACAGCAGTATCTGGAATGGGGTTTGATGTGTGGTGAACGTTTAAGGATTATAACTTAAGCACGATACAGGAAAGGCTTCCATCAACGCGATGCTAACCTGCAAGGTGAGCAGAGCTCAGCAACAAGCCGCTCAGCTGCTGACACATCTGGATTTATACTTTGCCCACAACAATCTGTTGAGGCTCTCGGAAAAGAAGAAGAAGAAGACTGACTGAGTGCAGAGGAGTAAATCACAACAACTAAAAGCAGCGGCACAGTTTCACAAATCAAGATCCGAGAGATTTTATCATTTGTATCAACGGAGCTTTGAAATGATTCAACTAGTTTACTTTTGTGGTTTATATAACTGTAAATAACAGTGAACCTGACTATACTATACTACTATATACTACAAGATGAATTAGTTCACTTAGAATCCTCCTTAAGTACACCTCCGTGTAGTAAACTGTGTACACTATATACTTACTTGTTTTTGTGTGTCTCAAATCGAACACCGAAAATGACGATGGTTATTGTTAGCTCGCTAGCTAGCTAGCTAGTGGCGTTATCCTTTGTGGTTCTAAATCATTACTGACTGCTCAATGAACCCAAAAAGCAACAGTGGTGCTTAACTAAAATGTGTTTGGTGTGGTGTTCACTGCAGCAGCAGCCACAACTACTGCCGGGAACATTTCCCCTTTCCGCTACGGCAAGATGGCGACCGTTGAGGGTGAGAATAAGGTGACCTGATGTCTCGGTTTGTCCAGAACTGTGCTGGTCTCAAGCTGGGTGTCCCAAGTCTCAACAAATATCTGTAAGACACCAAAATGTTACAGTTTCACTGCCCAACTTGTCCTGGTTTTCACCATCAAAAAAAAAAGGCTAACAAAAATATAGTTTTCAGTGCTTACAAAGATATTTATCATGTTCCATAGCAGCCTTTATTACTCATCCCAATATTAAAAACATAATCAATGCACCACGCATCTGAATTCAACACAGATTCAATCAATTAAATGTGTCGTTGTCAAGGCAGTTGCTGTCACGCTGTCACGCTGAAGGGTAAGTTGGTCTTTTCTGAAGAACTTCAGGACGGTTACTCCTTTCCTTTGTGAAGTACCCGGAAATTATATTGCTGCGTTCTGCACCCACGGCAGGAGTCCATTTTCGGTCGCGCGCCGTGGAAATGCCGACATAAAGGACCATGTTGAGACGGCCGGCGGCGGCGGCTGAAAGCGTGACGGGGCAACATTGCGACCTACTCGAGCGGGTAAAAATGCCCAGTGGCGGCCATCTGAAATGGACAGCGCGGCACGGGAGAGGACCTTCAATCCGGTGAAACCACAATGAACTTTTATGATCCGTGGACCGTACAGCTTTTTGATCGTTTCGAGTACACCATCCGTGTTCTCGGTGCATTGTATTTTGCTAGTGAACGCACTCAAAATATAAAGTGTAAGTACCAGACAGTACGACGCTAGCGGTCAAGTAGACTACTCGTGAACTTTGACAGGCGCTCTGTGTCAGCCGTAGTCTACTCTGCTGGACAAAAACAGAGCATTTCATTAAGCTGTGATAACCCAGGACATGTGTTTCAGCAGCAGGTCAGGCCTTGATCATTGTTCCTCAAGTTGGAAATTGTTCGTCTCAGAGCAGAATAAAAAAAAAAAAAACACCTAACTTCCTGCTGACCCATCACATACTGATTGCTGTACAGCAATGGCCGCAGGGCGAAAGGAAAAGGGAGTTCATCCAGAGTTATTAAGGAACAAGAAAAGAACCAACTGTGGAGCTAGCTTCATTAATAGGTGACAACATTGCCCATTGTTGTGGTTTTGAATGTCCTGACAAAAAGGTCAGAGCAACCAAAGCTTTGATGTTTTTCAGCAATAAAAGATGCTCTTTTTGGACCCAAGTGTCACACTTGCAGTATGTCATGCAACAGCATTAGAGGAACCCAAACAAAAAGGTTAACGCCTCAATGAGATCCACTGCAGCTCTCTGACAGTTCGGTTTTATTCTAGATATCTAAAATGGCTCACAGTGAATCGTCTGATAAGAAAAATGTAGATTCCAGTGGGAGTCTTATCTTGAGGTGTGAGGGATGATGGGAGAGCTTACCATTTAAGAAAAATGATACTCAAATATTAGAATAATATTCGGTTACGGTGTCAACTGACGTGAAGCATCAATGTTTGGTTTGGAGGATGTATTGGTGGAGGTATGTGTCAACTGTAGCGATAACCAAAACTATGAGTTTACAGCCATGTTTTTATTTAGTCATTAACAACCAGCAACCTCCAAGGGCTGAAAAATGAAGCCGACGCAGAAGTGCCAAGAAAACTGCAGTTCCTCAAATGGCCACTTGAGGCTGGCTCCAAAGAGCGAGTCACTTTTCCATTGACCTCCATGTTAAAACGCTCAACTTTAAAGCAGAAAGAAACATGTTTACAGTGCTGTGCAAAGACGGTTTTGGTCTCTACAGCTAATATCGCCATTCACGACAACTGTACGAGGGATTTTTACATTGTTTTTACATTTGTTTTAGGCTAGTACATGAACATTTGATGCCATGACAGCTGCCAGCTGTCTGCTAGGTGTCACCTCGGCCGTGTTTTGTAGTGCTGGAGGCTTTTGGAGAATTCTTCATGCAAACAAAGCTCGCTGTGTGGATAACTGGATACGCCGGGACATCTTTCTGACCAACGTGGGATGATGGGCTCCGTGACTTTGGGGTTGACATTGACTGCAGATGTCGTGTCGAATGAAAAACACGTTTAATGTCTTAGTAAGGTCTACCTGCAGTATTACATATATGAAGAAACAGTCGGTTGTGAAATAATCCATTTCTTTATCAAAAGAGCAGTAAATGCAATGCGGAGTCCGTTTGAAGCCACCGCTGCTGTTGAACTGAAAGTCATCCAATTCGGCTGCCAGAGGGTGCATCACATAACCCCAAAAAGCCCTCTGTATTATAACATTATCATACATCCAAGAAATGGATCATTCATTACAATAAATGTCATGAGGTATTCCGTCGTAGGAGTAATCTCCAGGGAGCGGTTAGCGTCAGACAGAACGTCATATAATGCAACTGTACTTTTCTGTGACAAAAGAACAACACTATCGTTAAAACCTCTCAAAGGTAGTTACAGTGACGAACCTTGATGCATTACACAAAGTACCTACTTCATTGGTTCATTAGTTCACTGTCTGTGGATGAAAGCGGCGGATCTCTTTAAGATGCTCTACAGAGGAGCACTTAAAAAGATCAGACTTCAGACAAAAAGAGAAAGACGAGGTGAGCCGGTCCACGCGGCCTCCTCTGTGTTTGTGGCGATCAATTCTCTCTACTGCCTCCTGTCACACAATCGATTTGTCCTTCACGTCTTTCAACAAAGATCTGACGGTACAGATTAACAGTCGGCACTTTGCAACGCTCATCTACAATACTAACAACCAGCTGGGAAGGAATACAACATCAAGCGACCTCGTGCTTTCATGTCTTTGAGCACAAGGCATCAAGTCGTAAACCCCCCCCTATTGTCATGCAAATGTTCCACGCTGAAGCTATAATTTAAGACTAATGTAAATTGCAGCACTGTAGTTGTTCAAGAGACGCCGTTGTGAAAGGTGCCACTGTGACACACGTTCAACATCAGAACTGGAGTCAAAAAAGGACTTTAAACGTCCCTCATTAAAGCTCACTTAAAGGTTCAGTGTGGTGGGTCTGGCGACATCTAGCGGTGAGGTTGCAGATCGCGACCAACTGAAGGTTCTCTTGTGAACTACGGTAGCCGACGCTATCTAGAGCCAGTGTTTGGTTTGTCCGTTCTGGGCAAACTGTAGAAACATGGCGGCCGGAGAAGAAAAGCACAACAATTCATAGGTTCAGGTGATAAGACGCGAACCATCTCTCCCAATAGATCTCCTTAAATGCGTCACACTGCGACCTTTACAGCGAGTCTAGGAAGGATTGGAACTTTCTGCAAATGAGTGCAACGAAAATAACTTTTTTTTTATTCCGTTAGTGGAGCACTTCCTGTCGATGACACCCGGCGAAAAGAGGCTTGGAGACGCTGAAGCGGTGGGAGATGTGATCTGATGCACCGATCAGTCCGCCCTGCTCACTCTCTCCTTCAATCACTGTCCGACTCCTCAGCCTCACCGTCTGTCCGCATCACCGAGCAGAACTTTGCGTGACCAAAACGCATTCACAAACACACACACTTTTTTGTATTTCCATGCTAGTGACGAATTTGCACTCATTTCCTAAATTCAGGCTGTAAGACTCCTAAATTCCTCCTCCACACTCCACATATAATTTACTTCTGTTGTTAGTTTTTGTGATCTTCTTATGTAGCAAAATAAGAGCCTGTTGTACGATGGGGAAAAAAAAAAAGAAAGGCCCTTGTAACCTTGTACTCTTCAACTCAAATCATAATCTTAAATCTAAATCCATTCTTTTGTGTGCAAGAGAACGCTGGCAAACAACCATTTCCTCATCTGCTCTATCTTTTCTATTTCAATTTTCCATTTCAATCTTATCTGTATATTGCCCCACAATATCACAATATCACAAATTTGCCCCAGAGGGCTTTAAAATCCGAGCAACATTACGACATCTTTGTCCTTGGACCCTTGCAAAGAATAAGGAACCCGCCCCACGAAGAAACCTCAAGGCCAAATTTAATCAAAAAAAGTTTAGGTACAAGGACACATGCACTTACAAATGTACACACACACACACACACACACACACACACACACACACACACACACACACACACACACACACACACACACACACACACACACAAAAACACTCCTCCACAACAAACCACCACAAGGCTCTACATCTATTAGAAGTGTTTCAGAAATGAAAAGGGGTGTATGGATGCGTGTGCGTCGAGCGTACGCGTGGCGGATTTCTTGAGTTCACACGAGTGTGTACGTCTGTGTGTACTTGGCTCATCTGCTGCATGAGCGTCATGCCAGCGACCGGGGGGGGGGGGGGGGGGCACGACCCCCGAGCACCCCGACCACCACCAGCATGTCCGAGACAGGAGAGCGGCGAGGAGGCGCCAGCTGGAGGGAGAAGATGGGAGAAACACCCGACCGGGTTGGAGCGATGATACAGCCACGCCGAGCCTCTCGCCACTTTGTCTCCGCCCTTCTCGTTATTTAAAAAAAAAACATCAGCCGTGCGACGAGAATCGCTCGCTTTCCTCGCCGCCTATCAGACGGGGGTTCGTCTCAAAGTGTCTTTGATCTCTGGGGTCACTTTTCACCGGGCTGCCTCTGAAAGAGCACACAGACACCTCCTCTGTTTCTGGCTTTGCTTCTTTTTTTTTTTTTATCACAAAGGTCCAGGTTGCGCTGGTCTATAGCAGTCTGGGCAAGACGGAGGATCCTTTTTTTTTTGTCTGAGAAAGCTTAGTTGTGGGAGAGAGCGAAAGCCTCCAAAGACGAACGATGCCCAGCTGCTTGTATACAAGGGCGTGTTTACAATCGTGATGTGAAATCTACAAGCTCCAAAGGGACTCGAGCCAAATAAAAGTCCTGCAGACCACCTCGACCGCTGTGCTACCCAACTGCTGCCGGCTAACATTTACTCCTCGAATCATTTCAGGAAGACGGGGATGAAGAGCGTTGAACCCGAGGCTGTGTGGAAGATTACCGCGCTGTCACTGCTGAACCCAACGCCCTGCTGTTTGTGACCGCTCCAAGTCTAAACTGAAATGAAATTATGTTTTGTAATTTGTCTGCTACGCCGCACACATCTGCCAACCAAAAGGTGAAATGTATTGTTTTTGGACGACTATTTCTTCTTCGTCTATTGAAATGGAGGAACTTGCTTCAACACATACATATTAAGTCACTTCCTTTAAACCATATTTGGATCAAGCAGTAATGGCAGCACTGTTTTCACAGGCAACTCCCTGCATGAGGCCCACTGGACATTTTCAAATTTCGTATTCGGAACTTTCTCTTGCGCGTCATGTTCAAATTTCACGCTATCGTAATCAATGCTCCAGTAGCACCATATAAGGCTACTGTGCTACATCCGAAAATGTCCTGTATTTAAGTTCATAAAGAAAAGTATTTATAGAAAGGTTTCAAACTCAAAATTGCTTGAAAGTCATGAAATGTACATTTCAGGTCTGGATCGCTCATACATCTTGTTTCTACCTAAGAGAGAAATCTAAACAAGAGGAAACATTGGTTCTTTAAATCACTCGTAAGCCACTTAAGAACAAATCGGTTCTTACGAGCGGTTCCCGCACGAGGCCCGATGTCTCTATTGTTCGACCCTGATAACTAGCAGGTCGAGAGTCTGTCAGAACCGCGGTTCGCGCTGAAACCGGAGATGCTTTCTTGACCTTCGTCAGTTAAACGGGAGGAGAATATCCGCAGTCTGGAGACGGGTCGTCCCGAGCACACGAGTCAACAACAGACGGCAGGAAGACGCTCGCTAAACTCCCCAGCTGAATTGGGGAGAAACAGCCAGGAAGTCTGAACAACGGATAGGCAGCGCGTATCGTCCCGGGTCACCGGGTCACCGGGCCTCGGCGCCCGAACAGCTGCTGACTCTGGCCCACAACACCGATCGATGAGCCGGGCCCGGACGACCGACAGCCGTGGCCGTACGAGTTCACTCTCTTCTCCTTGAAAATTACATTTTGCATTTTGGGGAGACAAGGGTTTCCTGTGTGTGTGTGTGTGTGTGTGTGTGTGTGTGTGTGTGTGTGTGTGTGTGTGTGTGTGTAGTGTTTTAGATTGGACTGCGGGCTCCGTTGCCTGAGTAAACCGCCCTGTTTGCGCCGCGTGCCTCTTTTCTTTGCATTCACTCGTCAGCCAACCGTAAAAGCACTTTCACGTCATTCCATTAAAGTGAACCAAACCAACGGAGTGTCACACTGACTTGCATTATCTGTGTGATCATTTAAAAAAAAGCGGTGGAGCAACGCAATGTGTCGCTTTGAGAACCACGGAGGCTTCTCCGGGAATACAGAGCTGAGGATTAATTTTCTGAAGACAATGATTTATTTTTATTTATTTATTTTTTTTTTATAAAAAGGGAAATCATTTCTTCCTCTTCTTCTTCCCTCCGAGCGGAGAAAGTAAGATGAAGCGATGCAAAAAAAAAAAAAAAGCTCCACACTCATCAAGAAATCTTATCAAAAGCGTGGAGATGAGATTACGCCTGAGATAAGAAGATCCATGCAATTATACACGAGGATACGCCGCCTGTTTTTTTTTTAGGCTGTTGACCAAATCCCTTATGTGTGACTTAGTGCTTGCTTAGTGAACATAATCCATGATTACTGCACACCTGGGAGGTGGTGTTTTATGTATTTCTGTGGATTAAAAATGGGAAATCAAGGCCAATGCAAGATAAAGTGCTGAGGAGCGTTTCCTGAGCAGACAGGCTGTTAACAGTCACGGGGAAAGAATAAGAATGAGGAATGACTGTACAGTCTGAAGGTGAGAGGAGCCCGGCCATAAAAGTGGATAAGTTACGTCTTTGTTTAAAAGGGCGATTCAGGTTTTTGGGCTATAGGTAATGGATGAGATGTCTACAGATAGTCTAGCAGGACCAGGAACCTGAGCTTTTAAGGTTTGTTCACTTTAAAGCATTCCCACAAGACGGTATTTTAAAAAATTTGAATAATTCCAATGTCTCATTTAGTCAAAGTTCTTCCTAAGATTTACAGCCAGTGTGCGAAATACTGGGAGTCTACGGGGGTCCGAGACCCCTTGACTGACCCCCCCCCCGAAAGCCTCAATGGCAACATTTCGTCACACGCAATCCTCACTAAACTGTCTTTTAAAAAGCTTACTAATGTTCGGCCGTTTTTCCGTTATTCAAACCGCTAAACGTTTATTCATAAATATGAATAGAGAGTGAGATGTTTCCGCCGTATCCAGCGAGGAAAGATTAAAGCAAGAGCTTGAAAAATTCTGTACATTTACAAACGAACGTGAAACAAACTGATTTCCAAAAAAAAACCTATTCCTGCAGAGTTTCCAAAAAAGCACAAAGGAGGAAAACATCAAATCCATGAAGGTGGAAATCGTGACTCTGGTTTCTACATCGGTGATGTTTACAGGCTGCGCTTTGAGTAGATCCAGAGAGATCCAGTTCTCATTACAGTCGTTTAGCGGACGCTGTTATCCGAAGCGACTTACAATTCAGATTCCGTCTCACCGTCGGAAAGTTAATCTTTGCGCCGACGGACGTTTATTGAAAAATGAAAGAATTGAGGCGTCATCTGTCCGCTCTGCGAAACTGAACAACACTCTGAGGAGGAAAACCACAACAAACCTGAAGGAACCGGACCATGAAAAGAAGCTGACGGGGTTAACTTGGAGGAAGGGGGGGGGGGGGGGGGGTTTGTCTCAATGTCTGTTTTCTGGACTTAATTGGTCCCCCTTTTGGACAACTGTGTACAGTCATTGTGGAACTACAGAACAAAAAACACACGAATGTTAATATTGCAAAAGTTCGCTCTTTGGGTTCATGCTTATTTTTCATGCAGCAGACTGATGGCGGCCATCTGGCTATTTCTATATGCGTCCTCGCCGCTTCATTCGTCTCAGACCGCGTCTCCTCACGCTTTCTTCCTTCCCTCCTAGTTGCTCCAGACGGCAACGAGAGAAAGCACACCGAGTCACGGATAAGAGGGGGAAAAAAGAGGAAATATAAAAGGGCCTAAGGACAGTGTAGTGGAGCTGACGGAGAGCCCGTGATGAGCGGAGACATTTCCTGGTGCCAGACTCACCACCTTAACTCAGGGTGAAGAGCTGATTGTGTCTGCGGCATGTGGAGAGAGAGAGAGAGGGAGGGAGGAGAGGAAAATGAAAGGAACAGACCTCTGAAAGTGGGGTTTTTTTGTGGACAGACAAGGCTTTAACAAAATATATGGAAAATGTAATTTCCTCTGCTATTTCAATGTATGTGTGTCTTGGCAAATCGTCCTCCTCGAACAATTTCCAAGTCGCCGGCGACCCGCCTTAACTGTGAAACATCGCAACGGCAGAGAGGTGCGAGTGTTTGTTTCTACGTAACCGTGAGATACATACGTCTATATATGTGAGAGCGCTGGGGAATTCATAACCAGCGACGACGAACCGAACGGCAAGCGTTTAATATCTGACGTCCAATTCAGCTGAAACCACGATTCCATCAGCAGCGGCTTACAGAGGTCCAGTGAACACCACTGCTCTCACCGCCAATGCAAGACAGGATCCTGCACGTCCCCCACACTTCAGACTGATGCAGTATGGGTAATTGCAGAAAAATGATATTGAGATGATGGCGAGCATTACAATAAAAACACACCCTCAGGTTTTGAGGCCCAGTTGCGGTTGACTGGGTTTATATTCGAGACTCAGGAAATCACTTCAAGCCGGTCTGGAAGCTCAACGCTGACATGATGGAGGCCGTCATGCAAAGCCAAAAACAAAGTAGTGATTACTTATGATTATACTGTAAATTATACTTGTACACGACAGTGAACTTTTATAGCTTGTTTTATTACACAGATAGCCTAACCGTGACAATCGTCCATGTAAGCTCGTTGTGCGAGACGCGACTTATAATCACTGCGTTACAGCGGCTCCAAACACCTGCTGTGGGGTTAGGGTGGGATGACTTCCGCCATCTTGATTGCAGTGAAACACTCATTATCGTTCTTTCCATGTGCACATTAAGATATGATGCAAACAGATCTGTTGAAAAGAACATACAATCTGCAGTAATTTGATCGCAATCACAAAAGTGTTATTAAGCACCTAACCCAAACGTTGAACACACTTGTTGGTTGGTACTAACCAATACATGGGAGGTAGGGATGCCATGAGCCCAGACACCCGGGAACAGCAATGGGGCTATGCTGTGATTTTGGGCTAGTGGTCACAGTTGGAATTGCAAGTCATGTGACTAAAGAAGAACCCTAGTTGACGTGGTTTTGGGGCACTTAAGCTTGAAGACTTTTTAGAGCACAACCACCTGGTGAGCTACTCTCATTGCAATGAATATTGCAAACAACACCCATTGGTTTGTTTGGAGGCCTTGAGTTTGAAATTTTGGTCGATACCATCTTGTTTCTTTTGCAGCCGGTAGTGAAAAGATAGTGTGAGCAACTTCACTTAACTTTAATGAGCTGAAAACACACTGTGAAGTACAACTCCCAGACTGGACGACTCCGTGGAAGAGAGCTGTCAATCACACTAAGCCCCGCCCCTAAATCATCCCCTGCTTCATGGTCTGTTTGACTCTAAATGGAGCATAATGTACTAAATGAACATCATGCTGTATTGAAGAAGACTGTAAACTAGAGATTGAGAGCATAAACTCATGTTTACAATGTTTACTGAGGGAATAAATCAAGAGAGAAGTAGAGTCATTTTAGACTAGACTTCTATACAACCAGAGGAGTCGCCCCCTGGTGGACACTAGAGAGAATGCAAGTTTCAAGGCTTTTTAGACCCGGAGGTTGCTGTACTGATAGCTGTATTCTCCAAAACAATGCAGCCATTTCTTTAATTCCACAACTGCAAGCTGCTCAGAGGACATTTACTCAGTGCTGCCACAGGAAGTACCGCTGCTCTGGACAACGACGGAGACGATGAGGGGGATCGATGCGTTCAAAGCGTCGGTATCCATTTATCTTTTGTGATCCTCGGCCACTGGAACTGAACCTAAAGTGACCCAGCTGTGAAGCAATGACTGCAAAGTTGATCTGTGTGCTCCGTGACAGAAGTTTGCTACATTTTGAGGCATTTTCCGGTGCGAGAATTAAGTTCTACAACTTCAATAAATTACAATCTTTTAATAGTGTAAAAATGATGCGAGTATCACCATTTTCTTTTAACGGCGACGGCTGCAAATAATTATTGAGTTAATGAAAATGTGCAGTCACAGTGGTAGCACTGCTAATGAGTTAGCTGTAATCTGCATCGCCCCGATGGTAACCGTAGGGAGGCAGAGTGTATCTGTGTGTGTGTGTGTGTGTGTGTGTGTGTGTGTGTGTGTGTGTGGGGGGGGTGGCTGTCAAAGAGGCATGCAGCGCAGAGCTTCCACTGTGCCCCCCCCCCCCCCCCAGTACAGCCGTGATGAAGTGGCTCCATCCATCTTGTTGTTGTTCCCGCTAAAGAACGGGCTCATTTGGCCGCTGAGCCGATGACAGATGGGAGCCGTCGCAAGCTTTTCTCTGCAAAAAAAAAAACCCAAAAAGAGGCCGGGACCCCTTGGCTCTCCGAACCACGGACTGAACTCTCTGTGTCGGGGGGGGGGGGCAGCAACACCGAGTCATGAGAGGGTCCAGTTACACAGAGAAGGTGATGTCACCCAGTGTGCTCTGATTGTTCAGCACATTCACTCTGACTTGAGTACTCTCTAGCTGTAGATGCCGCTGACGCCTCGCCATCCAGAGATGCATGGATCTCTTATTGTTACAAGCAACCATAAATGGATGTGGTCATCGGTCGGGATCACGTACCACCCCCCCCCCCCCCCCACCCCGTTACGCTTCGTGCCTCTGGGGCGGGTCGGATAGATAGCTGTCCGATCTCCCAAAAACAGCTACGTGTGAATGCATCCCAGAAGCATTCAAGCTAGAGACGTATACTTCACTCGTCCCAAGTAATTACCAAGTCTGTGTAAATAGCCATTGGACCCAGTGACCGGCAAAGAAAAAAATGAGGCGTTTTGGTCTTAATTAGATTTCCTGGTTCAGTTCTGGGTAACACAAAGGTACGGAGAAGAGACGATCCAGCGATTTCAACACATAAAAAGCTGTTTAACTGCCCCCCGATCCGTTCTGCAGCATCACTGACGTGATGTTTGATACGGATAGTGCTGCCGTGGGTTTTTTTAGTTTTTTTTTTATTGCGGCCGCCATATTTTTGTCTCAGCAGCATTCTTCCGAATGATCAGACGAGAGACCGGAGTTGGAAACGGAGCTATAATTAAGAGGTTGAGATGTGACGGGAGGCGCGGAGCGAGACAATTCTTGTGAACAGATGTGCGTTTCAGCCCACAGGTGGACGAGCGGCTCTTCTGCAACGACCGCAGCGGCAAGGTCGTCCTGCTGGTTGGGAGCAATGAGGGAGAGGAGCTGAGACTGAGGGGAGCGATGAGAGGAAACCATAGAAAACGTCCAACGCGCTCGACACTTGCGCTCGCTCGCTAAATCGGGACCTGGCTCTCCGAGCAGACTGCTTGTAACCTGCGACACGGGAGCGCTGGGTGAAAATAAAGAGAGTCGATGGAGGCAGTGACACAGAGTTCACCGATCCACCCGCAGCCTCACAAGCATTATAGATGACAGTTTATTTACAAAATGATAAAAAAAAGTTATATTAGCTTGTTAAACTTAACAACCGCTCAAATCTTAACGATGTGACCCAACGGTCACATCCGTAGCAAGAGCATTGCTCCAGGACGTTAACATGTGATTTATTGTGGATTACACCGAGGTAAACTTTAATCATAATGGAGGAAAAAGACTGTGAAAACACAATGTCAGACTGGGGATAAGCTCTGAGGAAAAAAGAGGGACACCTGCAAGTGTGGAGGCTGGTGATGTTGTGTACGTGCAGGATGGTCTCACCCAGCGCTCGTAGCTAAACCTGCGTAACAAAGAATGCGCTGTAATTCCTGGAGATCCCACGCAATCAAATCGTGTGTAATCCACGTAATCCTGCGAAGACCGAACTTTATTTTGAAAAGACATTGATAGGCGCTGCTGGGCTATAAACGAGGAGCAACTTTTCACAAGACATCATACAAACCGTGGTACGAGGACACGGTGATGATGATGATGATGATGATGATGATGATGATGATGATGATGTGTGCGCGTCACCTTCTGTCTGGCAAGAGAAGAGTTTTCACTTCAGCATGAAGAGCAGGTGCATGAAGTGTCGGACGAGCGCGTCGTGGGAGATTTTCGATGATCTCGAAAGAGACAAAAGCAATTCCGGCGGCAAAAAAAAAATAAATAAAAAAATTCAGCCGAGAAAGCGCTCTCAAAGCGCCGTCTTCAACCCATAAAAAAAGAGGCCCGTCGGTTGATAAATCCCGTTGTTCGGATACAACCTTTTCATGTTTCACGCTACATTAAGTGACACCGCAAAAGCTCTGTGTGAGATATGAAAAACCCCGGTGCCCGTGTCTCCAGCCCCGCAACATTACCCTTAATGTCGCGCGCAAAAAAAAAAAAAAAAAAAAAAGTGAGAGCGAAGCACTAATTAAAAAAAAAACAAGGAACGGCTAATGGCGCCGTCTCATATCCGAGACATTCGTAGCCGTCACAAACTTCATCTGCGTAATTACACCCCTCGGTTCCACAACACTGAGAGCGTGGCACTAATTGCTTTTCAGTGTAATTGCGTTACCTTTCTCTGGGTGTCATTCTTTCACCGGAAGAGATAATGAAAGGTTAGAGCTGACCATCTGCAGCGATGCGGAGTCTCCCGCTCCCCTCTGATTATGCGGGTACAAAATGTGTCGCCATTCAACATCGCTAAGCAGCGGGAAAAACACCGGAGAAGTATTTTTTTTTTTTTTTTTTTTTTTGACGAGTTGTCGGTGAATGATGGGTTTTAAATGCACTGCGCCAAGGGTGCGTTACGGCTGTGCATCATTTTTTACTCTTGAAATTACATTATAGCGCCGTAGTCGATATGAAGGTCTTGATGAATGCCATCACAGGCTCCAGTCCCCCCTTCTGCTTGAACACACACACACACACACACACACACACACACACACACACACACAAGCTTCCACGTGTTCATCCAATAATGAGGTGTGATTTATCTTATGATGGATTTTATGATGAATATTGAATATCATTTACATTCATTTGTGGTTTAGGTCATCGAGAAAATAACATGTAAATGTTTTGACAGGAGAAGCAGCTCTTATGACCCCGGCTGAAGAGCTTGAAGTTCGATCTTTAGCACTTCTTAAAAGGTTTCCATATGCAGAATATAACAAGCTACGATATAGAATATAACGTCTACCCGAGCGGAGAGTGAAGCTTCTCGGGTGCTTTGTTCTTGTAGTCGGGCCCAAAGCGCGCCGTAGTCAGCGTGAGGAATACGAGGGTTCTCGGGGGGGGGGGGGGGGTTGAGACCTCTTGATCGAGACTTCAGACCCCCTTAATGACACATCCAGCCAGAGCAGCAAAAACGTTGCGTGAAGTGAGCCCATCGCCGTCTTTGCGGACCTAAATAAGACCCCCGCTGCTGCTAACAGAACCGTATACACATATTGCATCTCTACGTCACTCCTCCATATTCAAAATGTGGTAACTTCTGTCCATTGGTTACTCCTGATAACGCCGTTCCCCAACCCCACGACGGCAATCCTCGCGCAAGTGTAGCAACCAACCCCCCCACCCCCCCGGTTCCCCTTCAATGTAAACAACGTGAGCTCCGTCTGTCCATACGGTTACCGGTAGCACCGCTAGCTGCTAGCCTGCCGGCTCAACTCGCCGCGTTGAGAGTCGCGTGGAGGCAGTAGATGCGCTCTGAGAACCCTCGTTCAACAGAGCAGCAGTAAATAAATTGCACATCATTGATGCATTGTAAACCCCCCCCCCCCCTCTGCTTTTTTTTCTTCTTTTTGTTGCCGAGATAGACATTTTGAGTACATTGTTGAGCATAAACGGTTTCCTGAGGCTGTGGCAAATGGAGAGGTTTTGATGGGGGAACGAGTTGTGCCTTCTCCGGTCTTTAAGTAATTTCAATTATCGGGCTTCAGCTTCTCAAGTGTCCCTGGATTGCCAGTGAGATGGTCTCACAACAAATACATCCAATATCTATTTCCTTCATGCACAAAACAAAGCCTGAGGTCTTATTGAGCTTTTAAAAAATATCTCTCACGCAAAAAAAAAAAATCCATATTGTATAACAATGTGATGGGACTGCCGATGATGTGCAGTTAGGCTGTTAGCATTGTAATGAAATGGATCGAGGTCAGACGTCTTCGACCTGATTCCAAATAAAGTGAAAAACACACTGATAATTTACCGATAATAAGCAGGTAAGTGCAGGTTACAGTGTAGGCTTCCACACAGACCCGGGTGTTGTTGTTGTTTTTTTTTAAAGTTGCATATTGTACTTTCAGTTCTAAACTCTACAAATGCACTGCTGTATCACTGCGGCTTCTGTTCTCTTAAAGACAGGAATAGAGATTCCTCTTACTTGAAACGCGAGTGTGTGATCTGAACCACAGGGAAGCAGAGGATCATTATCCCTCAATTCAGGGAACGACTGGCTGCGGCTGCAGCAGTGCGCCTCCAGAAAGTGGGTGATCGTGTAGCTGGGCGCCAGGTAGAGCTACAACGAATGATAGTTTTCAATAACCGTCTTTTGATTCATCATTCCATCTATAGAGGTGCTCTTAATGCTCTAAATTCCCGTGTCCAACACGCAGAAAGGATCCTTTGAGGATTGTTTTTTCGTCTTGAGGGACACAAAAACATTCCTCTCCATGCAGACGAAACGACTGAATTGCAATTTCTTGAGTGCCGTGACACCGGGGCTGCGTGAGGAAAGTGTGATACAGCTGAAAGCACCAGAGCAGCTACTCAACGCGCCTTGAGAGGGAAATTGTCAACTAAACAAAAAGCCTTTAACTGCCGTGTCACCCACCCTTCACTCGGAGCTTCAGATCCTACCGCGTGGATCCCGGGTTAGATTTGCCCCCCCCCCCTGTAAAGAGCAGAAGATACAGGTTGATCAGCCACTCCCACCTCCATTTCAACATCCAGGCATTTGAAAGAATAAATGCGTGTTTTCAGGGATGCATGAAGCTGCGGGGTGAGAGGAGAACAATATGAAGTACCCGCAAGAACCTCAACCTACTTCCCCCCCCCATGCTGAGTCCATCACATTTTGATGTACCCTATGTAGGCTTTTTGTACTTTATCGTCTTACACAAAAGGCCCTTTGGGGACAAATCAAAGTTAAAAGTTGCTGTTTTTCGTCTAAATTTTGGAGTAAAACTTCCACAGGTCATGCAAATGGATTCGTCTCATTTCCCTCCTCTTTAAGATTAATAGTTGAGAAGTTAATGAGACTATACTACTTCAAAGTTTAAAGATGTTGGTGGCTCTTTCATATGTGCAGAGAAGACGTGTCAGTGTCTTGCATCCTGACACTGCCGCATGCAGCAAATAAAGACTAAGCCGACAGATCATTAAAAAGGCGCCGGATTTAAACCCTTTTGGCCAAATTCAGTCTCGGGATTAAAACTAATAAATAAAGTGAAGAGTAAAAGCTTCTTCTTCTTCTTCTTCTTCTTCTGTGCGGGCATTTCTTTCCCCTCTTTTTTTGAATGTTTTATTTTTGCGTAGCTAATAATCCGCTATCGAACGTCGCCCTCGTGTTTTTTGGCACGAACTGCCGCCTCGACAAAAGTTCCCGCTGAGCCCCCCCCCCCCGATGCGCATCGGCGGGCCTAAGAAGCGCTCGTGACTCTTGTGTCTCACGCAGCTCATGAAAGCAAACTCACTCTCACACCTGTCACAACAGCAGATGTCAGCCCCCCCCCCCCCACCTCACTTTGCCGAGACTAAGGACACTGTGTCTCTCAGATCACGTCCCGAGAAGCTCACGTTCAGCAGATAGATTTTAACAGTTTTGCTCTTTAAAATTACGTTAAAATCACAAAAGCCTTGACAGATATTAGCTCTTGACCTGCAAAACATGGGCACCGCTCCAGGCCTGACAGCCATTATTAAAGAGCGCGAGAACTCGCGGAAGTCACACCTCAGAGGTTAGATTTCATTTATACGGCGATGCTTCGCGTACCTCTGTTGACGGTTTAATGTACCTCGGCGTTTCTATCGCACACACCACTAAGCTCCCAACGGCCAGCCGGAGACGCGTTCTCCTGAAGGTCGCACAGCGCGAGTAGAAATAGTCACTCGGTCCAGACATTACGGCAACATCGCAGGAGTCCGTGCGCTGATAACATTTGTTTTTCAGGGGGGGGGGGGGGGAAGTAAAGAGCGACCGCGCAGGTGAGTTAACATGTTGCGCGTTAAAATGAACACAATGTCTTGTATCCATCTTTTCATGGGCCACTAAACTCACCCGCACCTTGATTTACAGCCAGAGAGACGGAGGGAGGCATAGGTGTCTGCCATCTTTCATGGAAGTAATTTGTGCGAGCCGGGAAAAAGAAGAAATAGGGTTGAACGCACAAAATAATGAGGCCTGTGGCATAACAGTGCCTCTGTGAATAAAAGACGAAGCAGCCGGGAATGAATGAAAAACACAATCTATCACAAAATATGCACATCCTACAAGTTTCCAAAGGTACCAAATGTAATTGAGTTCGGATTTCTTTTTGACAAATTTACCCACGAGAAAGAAAAACCCCTACATTACTGAGCTTAGAGGAGCACATGCAGGGCAGCCACTAGATCCACTAATAAACCAGTCTAACTACAGAAACCAAACCCGACTGCAGTCGGGACCGGCTCCAAAAATCATAACCACAGCATGTCTGGTAATTGTGCCCTCAGGCTTTGTCACTGCACCGGGTAAAAAAAAAAAAAAAAAAAGAAGACAAATGTGAGCGCGGCAAAAGAGTAAGAAACCATTTCAAGCACGCGGCGCGGCGTGTTGTTGCTCGTGTCGGGGTTGTTGTGGGAGCGTTTCGCTGCAGCCGGCGAAGAAGGCGTCGACACACCGCCTCGCTGAGGATTAGCCGTTATAATTACTCCCCCCCCCCCCCCCCTCTCCGCTATCGCCATCTGCTCTTGAGTCTGGATGTGCCTCCTCCAGCAACATGCTATTCAAATCAATCGCGGCGATCTGCATAACGTTAGCATGATAAGCCGCGCCGAGGTATTTTCCGGGCCTTTTTGTGATCCAGATAAGGTTTATTGCTTCGCGCCGTAATCTTTTTTTTTTTTTTTTTTCTCCCGTGTGTTTGGCAACTTTTCCGACTACCTTGTTCAAAAAAAGGCGCTGCTGTTCCAGAGGGGACCCGGTTAAATAAGGACAAAAGGTTTTTTTTGGCGGAGACGTATGTGTTGTGAGATTTAATGAGATGAACCTTAAATCCCAGCTTTCATCTCCTGCAGCGCTGCTGTTAATGTAAATGTAATTGTGTGGAAAACTCAGCCTTTTTTTTTTTTGCCACGTCGCTACACAACACCGTTACGCTATGTATGTTTGAGTCATATTTAATGCCATCGATTGCGCAAAGTCCTGCACACTCAGCGTGATCAATCCACTTTCTTGCTGAACGCAGCAACCGTCGCCCCGGCAACGAATCGCTTCCTCCGAACGGGTTCTCGACCGCGCCCGCTGATGAAATGATACTCTATACAAGAAGTCGATGCGTCGAATGCCACAAAACAATCAATGGCCGCTTTCTTTTTTTTTTTTTTTTTTTGGAGGCAGTGAATTTCGCTTGGTGATTTACGGCGCACTTTACCCGACGATAATTACCAGAGGATATACGGCATATTTCATACTGTAGTTTAGCCTCCTGGCAAGGTTCAACACAATCTACTGTAGCTCCACTCGGAAATAAATCAATAGGCTTGAAACTCAGTAATTGCTGCAAGAACAGGGGCCTAAAATCCATCATCCAAAAATGTTTGCCTAATTAGATTCATTTAACTCAAATGGGTGTGTGGGTGAGTCGCGGTCTCTACGGTACCGAGACAAATGACCTGTGAACCGCAGGAAGACCAGGCCCGCTGGGCGGAGGGGAGTCTGGGATGGAGGGGGCTCATTATTGGCTTCTCACTGTCAGTCTCGGAGGCTTCAGTGACACCGAGGACTCTGTAATTCCCCCCTCAGTCTCTCCCTCAGCCTCCCTCACTAAGAGCAAGGCAGACAAAAATAGAGAGGGAGGATAAGCGGGAGTTCGGCAGACACAAACAGCAACGAGCGAATGGAGGCAGGCGAGATAAGAGGCCCGGCAGAGACACAAAACAAGAGAGCGAGCGACGCTGCGCCCAACGGTGACGCGCTAAAGAGACAGGCCGAGGTGGGGGGGGGGGGGGGGGGCAAGAAACTAGACGATGTCAGTGTGGGAAGAACAAGTTGGTCTGCGACGGAGGAGTGTTAATGAGGGTGGGTGAGCCCTTTGGTGAGAGAAAAAAAAAAAATAGATTAAAATCCGCGCCGTCAAACGGCGAGGGTGCATTAGTCCAGAGACGGCCTTATTCAAAGCGCAGACAGGAGCAATTGGGCCCTCCCTAACGCGGCGCAACGAGACGGTCCTCCTCCGGGGCGAGACGGGGTCAAGCACTCAGCGTCAGCGCCGCAGAAGAACGCCGCTTAATTTCACTTAATAACGGCCGATCTGACTTCAGAGGAACGGCGCTCCCACGTGCCGCCGCGCGAGCGCCGTCGATGAATAAAAGCCAATTTGTCTCTTTTGAGTGCTGATAGCTGTTTCTTTAATCTCTCTTTCCCCCCTGTTTTCTTCTCCTCTGTGAATAAGTGCAATGAGTTGGTTGTTATGGAGGCGGGTACCAGGCAACGGCAAATGTGTATTAGAGCGAGTATAATGGCCATTGTTGCTTTGTTTGTCGTGCATTTAAGAGAAGACAGCCAGATGCAACCCTGAAATAAGCTAAGTACGTTTTTTTTTTTTTTTTTTAAATCAGGATGCGCTTTGTTCCCTGAAGCGCCAGTAATCAGTATTTTGTATATTAACATGAATCAAGTGGCTGCATGAAGGGGAAGCGGCCATTTTTAGTGATGGATCTACATAGAAATGATACACCCTATTTAGTTCTACGCTGATCTATTTTTAGCCGGTTTAAGCTCACAGTTATGGATTTATGGCACATTTAATAGGCAATTGTTCGCGAACATGTTATGCATGACGTCTGAGGCATTAAAGAGCTGTGAGTTTTCCATCTTTGTGTGCAGTTCTTCTGCCCCAAGTGGCGAACAATAAAAATCAATGCAGCTTGGAATTGACCATGTAATGAAGGAACGGCATTATTATTTCTCATGCAAATCAAACATGTTGAACTTCAAATGAATGTAAAACTTTCTCAATTGAACACATGCAGAGGTTTTGTCGCTCTAGTCTAACTTTAGTCTCAACGAAAGCCGCCAGGAAGAGCCATTTCTCCCTTTTTTTTCCCCATTCTTAAGTTTTTTAAATCATTCGGTCCTAAACGATGCAAAATGCACAAATAGACAAACCCAGAATTATTTTCCTTCCTCCCCGAACGAGCCCGAGAACGAGGCTTGGAGGCGGGGTTACAGGATAGAACATCGGCAGAACATCCAGGAGTTTTAATCTGAATTCTACACTTCTGACCTCGTCAACCTTTGCTTGCTTCATGCACCACTAATCTGTTTTCAATGGGTAACGTCCAACCACCCTCCGGTGTGTCACGCATTCTGTTTCTTAAGCTATTCACAAGGCCGCACAGTGAGCCCCTCAGCGGCACGTGGAGGAAACCTTCAACTTAGCACTTAGCCCATTCTGATGAAGAACTGAATGAACCGTGTTTGCAGATGCACAGCTCCGCCTGTGCGGTTCTAAACTCCAACATAGTTTCATGTTCATTTTCTTTATGCACGAGCAACAGATGGCCTCTCGTTTGTTTCCTCTCAGCCTGCGCCGCAGCTCCGTTGCAAAAGTAATGTCATTAATGAGCCCAAACACCATCTACTGGCAAATACAGGAACCCTGCGCTCCATAAATGATGAGCTTTCGCTGTAATGACAAGATATTCGAGTCCTCCAGGAGTCTGCGCTCTGACTTTGGAAGTGCATTAATGTTACACAAATATTATGCGATGAAAAACCCATCGTTACATCATCCCGCCTGGCTCTGTGTCCATAATGAACATCCCCTTCTGCCAAGGGGTGATCTGAAGAAAGTACCTGCCAAGGACCTTTTAGTCTCCAGAATAATTAATATCTACTTGTTCTGGGGGAAATGACACTCAGTTCATTTTTTCATTTCATGCCTTTAATCATTTAAAGTACCGTGAAATAGAAACGAGCAGATTGAGGATTCTTCCTCTTGTTGCGAGATTTTTCTGATTAGGGCGGATACTGGCGGCGAGCGGCGAGCGTCGAGCGGCCGTGACCATTCAAGTCGCCGTATTTTCACAAGACCGCGCCGTGAAAGCCTTCGTTTACCCTGATGACGCGCTGCATGTGCGCTGGTTTGAACCACAGCTATAACGGAGCGCTTCGGCGTTCCGCTCGCTCCGAATTTCCTTGTTCGTCTCTGCGATGATTAAAGCCGATTAGCCAAATACAGATGGATTTATTGTTGTTTTGAAGCATCGCAAAACAAAGGTCAGCAAACCCCTGAGACGAACATATTTGCATTTCCTGTAGTTATTGTAAAGCTAGTAATATTACTAGGGTGACCGTGGCTAAGCGGAGAGCAGGGCCGCCTTTCAATCAGAGGGTCGGCGGTTCAATCCCCGGCTCCTGCTCCACTAGTCTCATGTCAACGTGTCCTTGAGCAAGACGCTTAACCCCAAAAATTAAGTAGCTGTGCCTACGGTGTGTGGATAGATACTGAATTGTAAGTTGCATTGGAAAAAAGCATCTGCTAAATGACTGTAATGTAATGTAACTGTAATGTAATTACAACGCAAAATTTTTTTATTTTCATTTGATGTAACCAGGTTCGTCCCATTGAGTTCAAATATAGCTTTTACGTGAGAGACCTGGCAAAGAATAGCAGCAACAATTAACATAAAAAGCACATATATTTGGGTAACATTAAAAAATAATCAGATTTGCACAGCCTGGGCTCAAAGGAATACATCGCAGCTTGTAAAGTCATTAAAGAGTTCCATGTTTTGAAGCTTCAGATCACACCGAAGATTGTTCCATGCAGCAGGTGATGAACAATCTGAAAGCTTTCTTTGCCAATAAGTATTGAGGAATATTTTTCTAAGAGAAGCTTTGTAAATAAAAACATAGTGAGGCAGCCTGAACATAAAGCAGGACAATTCCCTTTTCAGTATAAAACACAACAGCGAGAAAGACATCCACAGTTTGTTATGAACCTCAGAGCTCCGTGACACACGCTACCCAGCATGCAAAGACAGTGAGCAGAGGCATTCACACCACCATAATCACTTTCATTTCACACAAAAAACAACAAGTTTCTAAAGTAAAATCCAAGAAACAGCTTCAGCTTTTTGCAGAATACTGAATATGCGCCTCAAAAGACAAGCGGGCATCAATTAAACATCCTCAATTAAAAGCAACAATGCTGATCTTACTGTTGTTTTGTGTGCATTTAGAATAAGCTGCAGCTCACAAAGCTGTTTTTGTACTCCATCAAACGCATACTGAAGATTCTCAACAAGCCGTCAGCACGAACGAGTGCAACGCAGTAAATGACAGCGTCATCAGCATAGAAATGAAAGGCTAAGTTTGGCATATTCTGCCCAAGGCAATAAATGCGTAGTAAATAATGAATAGTCTGGGTTCTGGCTTTGAGATCGTTTCCAATCCACCCAACTGCAAGTTCAGAAAAACCAATAGCTGTAAGACATCCAATTAAAGTGCTGTGGTCAACTGAATCAAAGGCCTTTGGAGAGGTCTACGGAGAGAAAAAGACATCGCCGCTCGTTACAGAGGGCTTCAGTTATATCGTTCATGACCTTCATGGCACCAGTATCGCTGGGTTTCTTTTTGTGGAATCCTGAATGAACTGTTGATAGTAGAGAGCTGGAAGGAAACTTTTCACCTCTGTCCCGAGTTCAACAGACAAAATCTGCTGCTCAAAGGTTACCCTCCAGAGCCACAGCCCAGGCTTCTTTCAGAATCATCCGTTCGGAAAATAACATTTCACTAAAAAGTGCAGCACATGAATGATCACATGACGAGATGGTAAATCAACAAATGGATTTCACCCTCGCATAAATCACAATAAAAGCATCGCACTACGCCCGAACTGAATGAAGTGCAAGCAAGTGCCGGCGATAAAGTCTGTTTGACGGCTTTATTATCTTCTAAAAATAATAATAATAATTATAAAAATACACTTTATTTGTCTAGCGCTTATAAAAAGGTACTCAAAGGCACTTTACATGGTTAAAAAAAAGCAGAAACAACAAAAGCAATAACAATAAAAACGAGGCCGATAGACGACATTTAACAAAATAAAAACGTAGATAATTAACATCACAGGTTGATTTAAACAGGTGAGTTTTAAGAGCAGTTTGTCAGAAGGTTGGGGGTGGGAGTGCGTCAGTGCAGGAGGTCCGAAAGGTATGAAGGGGCTTAGGGTTGTGAAGGGGCTTTGCATTGCATGTTTTTATGACGTCATATCTGGCTGAGCTTCGAGCTGAGCTTTTGTCGGGCGCCTGTTTCTATTCACTTCTGTCTCTCGCTTTGAAAGCCGAAGCAATGTTCACGTCTTGTGTTGTGAAATGTCCTCCTGTTTCTTTTAACAAGGCTACCACACATCCTTAAAGTATCATGAATTAGATCTTCTGAATTTCAGGTCATAACATTTCTTTGAAACTCTCGTCACTAATGGAGCTGCGGTTATTGATTTGCATCCTTTGTAGATGCTTGTGAAGCTCAGATCTGATGTTGGCAGATTAAACTCACTGTCTGAGGCTAACGTGTTGCTAACACAACATTGTAAGCAACTCATTTCACGTATTGTTGGGCTGGCTGCCGTGTGTTTTACTCTCTCTGTATCCTTTACATTGATTACTTTGTTTATGGAGACTTATATGTTGACTTGTTTTTAAAGCGCTGATGCTTTTATTCGTGTCATCATGGCCAATCCTCTGACAGCTCGTCTGTACTTTTGTGAATCCAGCTCTCTTGTTCCTGTAAAAATAGATTTTTTTTTTTGGTTGTTGTTTATGTGTGACGTTAAAATCTCCCACCTTTCATTTTCAATGAACAGTTCCTCACAACATCCGAGCGTTTATTCTCTCACAACACGCGAAGAGCTCGTTTAACGGCCGAGCTTGTTAGCCACGGACGGTGACTTCACCCGCTATTAATTAATAAATGATTACTCTTGTGACATTAAGATCTAGAAGGCAAAATGAGCCATCCTGTGATCAATCAAAGTGTTTAATGATGACAAAAATAAATGTCATTGAAATGCCAACAGATTTAATTGTTGCCGCTAACGTGGATAAATCGGAAAAGCAGTCCGCACATTAAACGAAAGCTTTTCATCTATTCTGGAGAATGTTTTGCTCCAGTGCTAGTTTTATGTAATTTCATCTGCCATTTCAAAGCTTTATAAAGGAGCTCGGCAGAAATTACAACATTTGGCAGCGTGCCTAATGTCTTCAGAACATGACAAAAAAAAAAAAAAGGCTTCCGCCATTATAATCAAGTCACTGCGAGACGCGGGATCCACTGCTGCTGGTGGGAGCTTTGAGTTATGAGACGCTTGTTTTGAATTATGTCGCCAACATAACCAATGACCAACGCGTATATTAATCCCCCATTTAGCAAATACAAATATAAGCAATTCATATTTGGTTTGTAAAATACTGTGATGTAGTTGGAAGCAGACACATCTTGAGCCACGCCAGCTCATATTGAAATATTAGAGAGATATTTCACGTCCACTAGATGGATCGGAATAATACTTCTTCTTTCTAGCGCCATCATTAGTTTGTCCAGTACTTTGGTTAATGGTCAGCACCTCCTCGCTCCAAACCCGTCCAATACAGATGCTCGGTCAGTGGCTCCCGCCTGCCTCTCTGAGACTATTAGCACTACAGGTAGCAATCACCTGGCTTGAATGGGCCATTGGGGGGGAAAATGGCTCTAAAAAGAGGTACCTTATTATCTATAAAAATAAATATATTTTACATCACAATCTTATCCAAAGTGACAGCTTGAATGAGCTTTGAATTACAGTTGGCGTGCGTTACAGGCAGACTAAATGACGTACTTGCGAGGGTCAAACTGACATTATTCATGAAGAACTCGCGAAAAACATCCCAGAGCTCTGAGTGTTTCTGTGCGTGTCGGTGAAAGGAAGAAATGAGCCCGACAGACAAACCCATCATCACAGCTGCTTGACCTTCATTCATCTCTCCAGACCAGCAAATTATGATAATTATTCAATAATTACGCTCCGCTCTAAAAACAGCGTGGGTAATGTTTTTTTATCAAATTAAATACAACTGCGCTGTCACAACCCCGGCGCTGACACACAAGAGTATATCATACGATCGCACAATCTGAACACACAAAACACACAAACAAACACGCACACTCGAGCGGCCCTCCCGCCGCCGCCGCAGTCGAGCGCATTAAAAAACAATTAGGCCTCTCTGATTTGTCTGTTTTGTTTTTTTTCTCGCCGCGGCAGCGACCCCGCGGAGTCCAGCTGCTTCCCTCAGGCCTCTGCAGAGCGGCAGGGAAAATAAATGCTCCTTCAAAGAGAGAGGAGAAGAAGAGCTGCAGACAGAGAGGGGGGCCTTCACTGCAGCTGAAGTGGAGGACAGAATGAGTTGGGGGTGGCGTCTTGAGTGTGTAATGGCAGTGGACTAAGCATTCATGTGTGCTAAGTCCCGTCGGGTGGATACTGTTGTTGTAAGATCTCTAATTATGTTGCCAGGCAGGCTGACGGGCAGGCAGGGAGGATGTGAGGCCTCTGGAGAGACGGCATCTAAAAACACTCTCTCGACACACAGAAGTTTGTGCTCTACAACCACTGACTAATCTAATGGAAAGCTCGCTGGTTTCTTTTCGTTTGCAGGAAAAGGTGACGGTAAACGACACATCTGGCTAGTTTCAGTGCAATTTGAAATGAAAGTTCAATATTCTAAATTTCTCAAAATGCACATTTTTATTTTGTTTCTTTATATTTTTTATGTCCCATCTTTGTTGCAAAGCACCAATTCATGTTGAAGTACTACCTTGTCATTTAGAATGTGTGAGTATAATGCAATGTCGATGTTTCCATTGATACTAGAGGTTCAACGCAAAAGTTGGTTTTCACTACTTCCCAGTCAGCACTTTGCTAGTTTGTTTGGTTAAAAATACATCTAGACTTTTACACTAACAAATTGCTTTTGAACAAATTCTCACTTTAATGTGCCGTCCTTTCAAAATACAGTAAAATACCGTCGATTTTGATGCTTTCTTAAGCCAAAAACAGCAACAAGAAGAGTTTGTGTGAATTAGAATAATACGCTACAATATGCCTTTTGATAAGTGTTCAGTTCCATAAAGCTGGCACGCGTCTCATCCTCTGATTTACAGTATATGTCTGCAATTTACAGTAGGTTTTTATTAATATGAAGAAAACATTTCAGTACTGTCACACATACAGTTAAGAAAAGGTTCATGTAGATTACAAAAGCAAACTGTAGAAATACAGTATATTACTGGAAGGCCTGGCTGCAGTATCACACTGTAAACCTCACATTCTACTGTAGAATGCTGTAGTAACTTTGACAGAAGCGAACTGTCAAAGTAGATTACAGTAGTGACACTGTAGATGTAACAGTAAAATGATGTCAACCACAGCTGCCAGTAGTTTACTGTAATTTAACAGGGACATTCTTTAAAGTGACTGGGCTAAAGTAAACGTTTTGTAGACATCAAGGTTACATGTTGTTCTAAATTCAATATTTAGCCTTTTTAATTCAGTTAAGTTCAGTATTTTGCTTTAGGGCCAGAATAACAGCAACATAAATGGAGTTACGGGAGTTAAGGAGGCAGCCTCACGGCAAGAGCTGCTCCAGAACCTGACTGTTCTGGCATTTAAATTATTAAACTGTAATGTGAAGCCGGTCATTCAGGTGTTTTAGCACTTTCATCCAAAGTGACTAAAAATAAGTGCACTCGACCATGTGGAAACAACCCCCCCCAAAAAATTGCAAGAATAATGCCAAGTACAGTAGATCGACTTCAAATACGCCGAACTGCTTCAAGTGCTGCATCTAGAAATTATTAAGAGATGGAGAAAGAGCACATTTCCATTCACTATTGCTCGTGAGTATTATAAGTTGGGTGCAGCAAGAGCAACAGCTGGTGCCATTAAAGGAACAGTGTGTGAGATTTAGGGCCACCTAGTGGTGAGTTTGCAGATTGCAGCCAACTGAATACCCCGCCACACCTCTCTTTTCGTGCATGTCAGACAACTACGGTGGCCTTTAAGGTGATGTAGAAATGCAAAAAGGCTCTCTCTCTCTAGAGCCAGTGTTTGGTTTGTCCACTCTGAGCTACCGTAGAAACACGGCGGCGCAAACACGGTGTTCCCCGTGAAGAGGATGTAGATACAAACGACTCATTTTAATGTAGCGAAAAACGACAGTTCTTAGTTTTAGGTGATTACTAAACTAATGCAAACATGTGATCACTGTATTCCATTTCTGCCAATGAATCCTCAACACTGGTCCTTTAAACCAGGGCAGAAGAAGAGGAAGCAACAGAACGGTGTAATTAAAAGAGCTCAAGTCAGACGGTGGAAGAAATATGTCACAATTTAATCCTTTCATCGTGGCATTTAGTGTTCATCACTTTCTACCACAGCCAGACGTTCAGACGTTTTCTGCAATATTCGGACTATCCAGCATTTCATGTGCAAATTGAAAATAAACTAAAATGTCATTTGTCCTTTGGATTTTCTGATTTCTGTTTTTTGGGGTGTTCCCTTGCCATCAGCTGTCATTCCAACTTCTCAGTGAGTTCACAGTTGTCAGAATTGGAAAACATATCATTCGCTGTGCACCACTAGACTGTTACTGTAGATAGAAGAGAGATAGAAACACTTTCAGTTGGCTGAGTAACTACTATATCAGTTTTTCATATCAGCTTTTTATTTGAGATAAGTAGCATATTAGAAAAAGGAGGTTCAGGGTCAGTGTTTTAACACTGTCCATGTGAGAATATATACTTTTATATATATATATATGTATATATATTACGTTCAGAAACTGTCATCCTCACAGGAGACGTTCAGCCTCACACTGTAGGAGGGTTAAATGCTCTCTGGTTGCAGATTGCTTCACCTCCGTCGTTCTGGGCGCCGTCAGCAGGTGACTTGGAAGGGGATAATCCCCGCCAATCAATTACCCTTCACAGCCAAAGTCATCAGGCAGCGCCGGCTGCTTCTTATTTCGGCCGTCCGCCGAATCAAAGGGGGGGGGGGGGGGGCGGGGGGGGTAAATGAAGGGAAGCGTTTAAAGTGAGGCGCTCACGTGCCACAAAGCTGCATGTGGAGCGACGACCTCGGCCCTTCTTCAAGTGACGGATGCGGGCGATTGGGCAGCGTCGTCGCAATTCCTCTCAAGTTAGACAACAGGGAGTCGGGTCATTGGGCGGTCGCGGCGTGTAATTCCGGTCACTCGGATCACAACATAGTGAGTTCAGTTACTTACCGTTTAGGATTCAGTCGTCACTTTTTTGTTTTTGCTCACGAATCGCCCGGCGCAGACTGAACCAGCTCGGCTTTAAAAGGCCGACACGTGGAGCAAAGTGGGAGTCCCGTCTGACTGATGCTGGTGGTGCTGGTGGTGGTGGTGGTGGTGGTGGTGCTCTCCCTCTGGCTCACTCTCACTGTGCTTCATAATGAGGAGAGGAACACCAAGCTGAAGAGACAGAGGAGATACGTATTAGAGCCTGGTCGATGGCGTTCATTTCAATCGCGGCCAATTTATTCTCCCAAATAATACAAGCACTAATCTAATAATGACAAGGAGGGGAAATTGCTTCTCACCAGCGCTCTGTCACACGGACGAACACTCTGCGAAATGAGTGTGTGTGTGTGTTTCTGAGTACATTTGTAAGAAATAAGAGCACACGTGTGTGTTGGCTTTGCCTCCATTCTGAGCGTGTGTGCGCAGACTTTGTCTACGTATAACTGTAGTTACAGTTTGGAAAGATAGATGATGTGTGTGTGTGTGTGTGTGTGTGTGTGCAGAAACTAATTCTTCTTACCATTATCATTATGAGACGGGGTGAACAGAGCTGAGAGGGGATTACTGTCTTTGTCATCCTCTACATCACTCACTTTAATAAAACTTCAAGCCTGTGATTATGTTTCATATATGCTAATACCGGACGCCGCGTGAATCGACAATGAGCGCGGTGAGACGAGGTTAACTCCCGCGGCGCTAACGCACGTGCGCTAACGTATGTGCGCTAACAAATGTGTGCTAACGCATGTGTGCTAACGAATGCGTGCTAACGCATGTGCGCTAACAGCAGTCAGATGGGAGGAGAACTTCAATTATTTGATCAAAGTAGGTAAGAAGTAGAAAGACCATACTGGGAAATACTTAGGAGCAGAACTGTCGTCTGTTTTAGACGCTTGTGTTTCTTTGTCTGATAATCCTTAAATAAAGTGAAATATACGCGTCACCAGTAAAGGTGTCCGGTGTGAACAAAGGTCCCCTTCACAGTTAAATGAATGAAAATGACTCATGACTAGTCCTAAAACTCCACACTGTCTAAAATAAGACTTCATCACACAAAATATGGTTCTTATTCTTCAAATGTTTGTGTTTTAGAGACAAGACCATTTTCACCAAACAACCCTGAATCTCATGAAACAGTTCAAAACATTTTATCCAGTGATTTGTGTTCACGGACACACACACAGCTCAGCATGACTTTCAAGCTAATGGATCTCAATTTGAAGTGTCTTTCGTGTCTTTTGAGCATGTTTTTTTTTTTGTAAAATGAATCTAAGCAGCATTCAAAAGCTGCAACAAGGAACTTTATTCTCATTTTTGATTGATTGTTGGTTCAAAGTTGTACTTTTTGGTTCAAACCAAATCAAGGAACTATCTAAATTTTGCCAAATGCAAAATATGTAATTTAGGGAGAGTTCTGACAGCTGTTTACATTTCACTAAATAAGGTTTCCAATGAAGTGTTTGGTACCAAAGTACATTGAGAGTTTAATATGTAAAACTGCAATCTGCAAAGTATTGTATCTGGTAACTGCAGCGTATAATATGTTCCTTTAGAATAGTGATAAAGAACTATGATTTGTACTTCGGTACGAGCACGTCAACAGTGTCCGTAGCTACTTTACACCTAGTACATACAGTAGAAAACTACAGTATTTCACCGCAGTGGAAATCCTCCAGTACCTTGAAGATGTACATTATTTGAGTGACTTTGCTCTCCACCTCTGCTCACCAACTAAATCTCATGGGGCCAGAAAGTGTGTCTCTCAAACAGTCTTCCATCTCATTGCTCACTCCTCTCCCTCGATGATGTGCGATTCTCAAAAAATAGTAGAACCGTGTCGAGTCGACCCGCCTGAATCTGTCTTTTTTGACATGCCTCCTCTGTGGTCTGCCCTCACGTGTGATTCAGTGTGTGACCGTGTGTGTGTGTGTGTGTGTGTGTGTGTGTCAGGGCTGGATCAGGTTGGTAAAAAAAGAGTGTGTGTGTGTGTGTGTGTGTGTGTGGATGTGTGTTTCATTCCCCTGACACGCCTCACATGGAGAGGCAAAGGACTACAGCAGAGCTGACAATGCATGACTAAATGCCCCCCCGTGAACCTGCCTGAATGCAGCTGACTGCTCCAATGAGGCGGGGCAGAGGAGACAAAGCACATGTGGGCGAGGGGAGCGGAGAGCGGTGAAGGAGGCCGGGCTGGATGTGTCAATCTCCCTCGCTCAAGGGGACAAGGAGACTTTGTGTCGGGGCTAAAAGGATGGGGAAACTCGGCGTTGACCCGGGCCACAGCGGGACACTGAAGAACCGGAACTATTGTTTCCTTGATTCGGTATTTGAGGGCGTTGTTGTTTCTTTGGAGGGACGGGGAAGCGCGGCGACAATGAGCTCGATGGATGTCCTCTAACATCTGCGGACGGGTATTCTTGATGCTTCATCTGATGGGCCTATTGTTCACGAGAGACTTTTCCCACAAGCCTGAGGTCTATTTCTACATCGTCATCTCCACAGCCGCTGAAATCAGGGTTAGCATTTTTGGAAATTTCCTCTGCTTCATGCCAAGTCAAGTGGTGGTGCTTGAGGCCCGCCGTTTGGGCAAAAACCCGCATCGAACTAATCAATCACCTAATTTGGTTTCTCGCTGAAATTGGCTAATTATCCCAAAGCCCGGTGGACTAATCAATCCTGCTGATTGGGCGCCACCACACTCCAGTTGTTCATAAAGGGCTTGATTGGTAAGAGAACGTGGGGGGGGGGGAGAAAAACAAAAAAAAGCTGTTATTAATGGTTTGAAATATTGAACGGCACTTAAAGCTGAACATGTAATCTTCTTTTTTTCTTTTTCTTTCATGCTTAAGTGCGGGGGAATTACAGCCACGGGTGTGCTTAGCTTATGAACGTTGCAAGTGGGCACATTTCATGTTCTACGGTTTCGGCAGTGAAGACTTTCAGTCGGAAACACGAAAGGAGACAAAAAAAAGACGCGCCGCCGTCAGACGAACGAGACGACACACCGTGTCACCATTGAACGCCGTCAGCACTCTCTGAGGTTCTTTATTATTAAAAAGCAAAAAGCGCGGATTAGCTTCATGTATTATTCAGTTCTGATAGATAATGGAGGTTAAGTTTATAGCAACGTTTGCATTCATATTTCAGTCTTTTTTTTTTCCCCCCCTCGGTACCAAATAATACGATTTGATATTTGTTTTGTTTGTCATTTGGAGATCTGAACTGACAGTCTCAATCTCATTAGCAGCGGCGTGGATATTGCGCTCGGTCGGCAGCGGACAACCGCCTTGCCTTCGAAACTTCGCCGTTTTTCATGCGTGCGCTTTGGTTTTGTTCATCAATTATTATTTTTTTTATGAAGCAAACAAACAATTATGCAAATAAGAGCTCAAAAAGCAACCCATTCAGCAGATTTCAAATGGCCCTTTTTCTCCCCTGTCATCTCTCAGCGTCTGTTGCGCTCTTTGTGTAGTTTTGATAAATCAAGTAAAGCCACGGGCCATGCATCACTCCGAGTCGTCTGTCAGCAGGAAATGAATGGTTACTCGGAGCTTTACTCCGGGCTTTTGAAACCCGTACCCTCTGAGAGAGAGAGAGAGAGAGAGAGAGAGAGAGAGAGAGAGAGAGAGAGAGAGAGAGAGAGAGAGACACAGAGAGAGAGAGAGACGGGCCGGGGTGAACGACAAAAGAAAAATCTGATTAAGAGCGTCCTCTGAGAAATTCATCTGCGATATTAACATCTGATATCTGAAACACGGCTGTGTACGTCGGGACAAAGTACCCTTTAAATTTTACCCAGGACGTGCCGACGAGTCTGGATGGGTAAGTAAAAGCAGGGGGAGGGAAATCGATAGAAACACTCGGGAGGGGGGGGGGGGGGGGATGAGGGAAAGCAGATTCATGCAGCAGTCCACTAAAAATAGATAAAAACCAACAGAGTAGACAGGAGCCAGGAAGCTCAGGGCCGGCATCTCCTGAGTCTGCCTACGCCCTCCTTAGGCCTTTAAACCCCGGACCATGCAGAGCGGGCAGACGCCAGCCCCCCCCCCCCCCACATCTTATCGTCCATTTCCACTCCCGTCCTTTGGAAGGTCACGCAGTCTTCACGTCCAACTCCTCTTCCCTTTCCTCCGCCCCGTCTCCACTAAACCAAGTGTCAACATTGGCCTCGGAGCGCTTGTCAAACACACAAATGAAGCATGCGCATATGGTTGAACGGCGCACACACACACACACACACACACACACACACACACACACACACACACACACACACACACACACACAGACACAGATGGATCCTCTGACAGGGCCTTCAACATAAAGTGACCAGAACATATGCCTGTCAGCACACATTGACAATTAAGAGACAGATTGTGATGGGAGACAGTTGGGGCCCCTTTTCTTTCCAAGCACTGATAAACGTCTCCATCTTAACCACAGATTTACATTCTTCTACTGAGTCTTAAAGGGACTCCGCTGTGAGACTCCACCATGGACGCCACCTCCGCACGTTAGTCGTCGAGGATGTTACGCGAAGGCGTCGTTAAATCTGGTTTGGCAGAGCTGGTTCTGTTGACTCCCCTAAATTGGAAAAACATGCGGCTAGTCTTCAATTTAAAACTCACCCAGTCTGACCAGCAAGCAGTCCACCTCCCTTATAACTCAATAAAATACTCCTCTGTAACTCGTACCGCTCCACTTAACGTGGCCCAGTTTAGGTCCCTCGATGGCAAGTCCAGTCTAGAGAAGCCGTTCTCAAAGACTGGGTCGGGACCCACCAGTAGGTCGCAGGTTATTTTATCTGGGTCGCCAAATAAATGTCTTCTTCCAACGTGTTTTATTCAACATGTATACATGCAGTGCATCTTTGAGCCACGAGTGTGTGCCAACACGCTCACAATGACAACATGCTGATGTATACCGTTGGCTATATACCTCTTAATTCAGAAAATTGGCATGCTAAGATTTGCTAATAAGTACAACACACAAAGTACAACTGGGGCTGATTGGAATGTATTTTGATTTGCAGGTATTTAGTGAAAAAACTAAGTATGAAGATCCAACTTTAGAGCTGATGGTGGCGCTACACGAGAAGCTACAGGATCCCCGAAATCACAAAAATCAGCGGCGGCAGACTTTGAGATATCACACTGAATAAGAGAAAACGTTGGCCTGATTGTGGCACAACATGGAGGATCACCACAGTGAATTGTATTCATCCTCTGGGGACCACGACTGTCTGTATTTTCACTTCCGTGGCGATCCCACTGACGGTTGTTGAGACGGATCCAGAACCAAAGCGGTGGACTGACTGACAGACTGACAGCGCCATCGCTGGAGACCTCAACGGCTGCCAATCAACGCCGGCTCTCCTCCATTCACACTGCTCTCTACTGAGTCGGCCTGTTGCATCCACCTGCTGGCCGTGCCATCAAGAATATATATATGTATATATATATATATATATATATATATATATATATATACATATATATATATATATAACAGGGCTTTACGTAACGGCTCAAACAGCTGATTGTTCAAATGTGAGATTCTCGCAGCACATACAAGCCGGGCTGTCGACACCAGCAATTTGTTCACATGACACCGCGTTACAATCAGACACTTATGTGATGATGGAGGTTAATATATATATATATATATATATATATATATATATATATATATATATATATATATATATATATATATATATATGTATATATCCTAACATTGAGTACCCAATAACTGCGACATGACACCGTATAAGGTAAGAGTCACGGTCCTGGTAGTGAGGACGCCATCGCGGTTAAAGGGAGGTTATATTCACGTCCAGGTTCCTCTGTTTGTTTCACTTTCGTTAACATCGCGAGATGGGAGAACTGTGTTGCCTTTATTTCGTCCCAGATTAATCGGAAAAATGAGTTCCCGACTCTCAACTCGGAACAACAAACTCAAAAACAGCTAGGATGTTGCTGAAGCGGTAAAATACAACATATCTTCGTTAAGAAAAAGAAGAAGTTTAATGAAATGAAACACCAAAGTATGGTTTACATTTTAGGGCCTTCATCATTTCAAGTGTTGCAAAAAAACATAAATTATTCATTGTTGTTTCTTACAACTTAAAGCTCATTGATGCGCCGACGACGGAGGATCGACCTCCCATCAGAGGAGCCCTTGAACGCACCGTTGTCCCGCTCTCCGAGCGTCTGCAGCGTCTTTCCAGTTTTCCTATAAATTGCTTCTGAATTGTTCCATCGATTGCGGCGAGCACGGAAAACTGCGGCTCTTTAATCCCAGCTGGAGGGAACCCTGCTGCTCTCTAAACGTGTTTGGAAAGGCACTTACACCATTCAACTCCATCCAATAGCAGCATATCCAACATACAAGGACGCTGAATTAATAAAGCCTGCTGGGGGGAAAGCAGGGTGTTAGCGTGTCAATACACACAGTCAGGGTCTAGAACCCAAATTAGTCCTCTCACACACACACACACACACACACACACAAACTCCCAGTCACTACCAGATCACACACTCCGTCTCTCACTGTAGTCGACGCCGCTTCGAGGTCTCGTTACCGGAGTTTCATGCATGCATAAAATATGAGCACTAATGACCGGTTTCGCCATCACCGCAACGTGCAATTACCGTCATAATGATTTGCCGTTTATTTGCTTTCGCAAGCAAATGTGAAGAATCGGGGGTTTAATTAATAATTTAAAAAAAAAAAAATTTTTTTTGCTCGTGAGGAGTTAATTGGAGGATGCGGCCGTGGCAGCTGGGCGAGATGTCTCTCTGTCTGTCCGCCCCCCCCCCCCCCCCCCCCCCCCCCGGCACAATTAAGCGGTGATTGCCGGGGCCGCCGTGTTGAAACGTGTGACCCGCTTTGAAGACCGAAAACGAAGGGGGGAGGAAGAGGAGAGAGAGAAGTGACACTGACGGACAAATGGAGGGTGTCGGGCTTATAGCTGCTGTCACCGGGTCGTCTCCCGCTGGTCTGCTGCTCTGAATAATGATATTTCTTTTAAACTGAACCTGGTCTTCAGCCTTCTTTAGCTGGTGGCGTTAAGGAGTGTGTGTTAGTGAATGATCTACACACTTTCAGAAGAGAGTAAATGTGTCTGCAATCACCGGTGCCCTTCAACTTTTTTTTACATTCTGTCACTTCAAGGTTTGGTAAAGAAGGTTTGGTTTTTCCACGTAGAAAATGCTAAAAAAACCGAATTTTTTCTTCGACCGGCGGAGGATTGAAAACGTGTTTCCAGGGGAAACAAGGAGAATAGATTGCTCAGTGAAAACAAACAAAACGTCTGAAACGGTTTTGATTTGCGCAGGATTAGCGCCGTCAGGGGACGGCTGTCATCAGCCGAGATGTGGCGGATCATTTTCTCTGGATCTACTTTCCTCTTTTTTTCCTCCGCAGATTCAGACAGGATTAAAATCACTGTCCACAATTAGCATAAATTAGCGGATGTCCCCCGAGGTGATGTTTGTGGTTTTCTCTCACTCTTTCACTCACACACTCACACACACACACACACCCTCAAATAAGGTACTACTAATACTACTTTTTTTTCTAACTTCCTGAATCCTTTAATCCCCCCTTAATGTAGCTTTAGATTCGAAAAAATGTAATTTTCCAAGTGTTTAAAAAAAGTTGTGTTACTATACTGTAAATACAGCGACTTCTCTACACGACTTGTTCAAACCACAGGACCACAAAGCAGACTGGCCCTTCGCTCTGCTTCATGACACAACAATGAAAGGTGGATTCCTCGATACAACACTAGCGGTGAACGTACTTTTGCGTCGTGGAGATGTTCATCTCAGAACCGATGGCGTAGCCCTCGTTAACCGACCGGGAGGAGCCCTGCATGAGGCCTAACAAGCTGCAACGATAACCAGATAAAACCATCATTTAGTGCCAAAAAAATTGCTAATTGCTAATTGCTACCTTGGGTAGCAATTTGGGGTTCAGTATTTGAAACACGTGCGGACCGGAGGATCGAAACCGTCGATCTCCCGAGAAACGGAACAGACAACCGAGTCTCCGGTTCACACGTCCGGCAGGGTTAGAAGCCACGACGTTTGCGTGCGTCGTCGTGGAGACATGAAGCCACTTTCCCAGTTAGTCTCCCCGACAACAGTGAGTTTTAGCGGCGAGGTTGTCAGCTGTGCGTCTGATGGAAACTTGAGTGTTTCCATTCTGTCTCAAGGTGTGTATTTTACTCGATTACATTTATTTGACACCTTTAGTTTCAAGTAACTTTGCAGATTAAGATTTTACAAACGTTGTGAGGCTTTGAAATGTGACACGTTCACATGACATCCCGTTTCACTTGTATTCGATGACTTGAACAGAAGATCCGGACACTTCCTCCACCGCTGGTCAGCACCGGCTGAACCGAGCATCAATATTGCATCGGCCTAACGGGACCTCTCGTTGCAGACCGCCGATTGCACACAGCGAAAAAGGTCTCGGATTCATTTATTATCGAGCGTCGTATGACGGAATCGCGAAGAAAATAAACACAAAATCCAATTGGATTCGTGTTGAAAGCAAACGAAAAAAGAAAAACAGGCCAGCCGGTGGTCAGAGTGGCGGTCGGCGACCTCGGGCACGGACACACACCGAGGTAATAACCGGGCACGTTCCCCGGAGGCGCGCCCTTCTTGATCCATTCGAGACGAGCTGCAGCGCTCCGGAGGAGACGAACACTCTGGTTTCCAACAGTCTCACCGGGGTCGTGTGTCAAGATCACACACCAGCGGCCTTCATCCGGTTTATTTACGAGTGACCCTGAACATGAAGGAAAGGAACTAAGGGGGAGGGGGAGGAGGATGAGGGACGGTGGGCGCCGGCAGCGTCGCCTGGGCGGACTGTTTACTTTCGCCACCGTTCCGAGGCAGATGGAAACTTGAAGGGATTACGCACCTATCCAAACCCTCCTCTGTAATCCTTAAAGAGGACGACAAACACCTGAGGCACGACGCCTCCGCTAAGTCGCCCAAGATGAGTGCGTACAACGCCGACAGAATGTTTGGCCACTTAAAAAAAATAAATGAAAGCTGCTTTCCTCATTTACATCTCCTACAAGTTGTTTTTTTTCCCCTCCAACTCAAGGTCGGACATCTTCCCGTGGGGGGGGGGGTGCTGTCAGATATCAGGGCCGAGATCGGAGGAGCAACACGTCACGTCTTTAGAAGAGGTTTTCATGAAGTCATTGTTTTTGCCTCTCAGCCTCTCAGAGCTCCTTTTAATGCGCTCGGGTGAGCACGATCCCTCTCCTCCGTCCCTCAAACCACAGCTTCTGTACAAAACTTTCTCCGGATTTATCGCGAAAGTGTTTCGGTGGGAAGAGACGCCGCCGATGCGGTAATTTGTCCGACGCTGACCTATAAAAAAAACGTCTTTGCGCATTTGAGAAAAAGGTTTCCTCCGGTGTGGCTGCAACCAGTCGCCCTTGTAATTTCTCCGATGTTTCCCTTCAAGTAGCTCGATTTATGGATCGGGGAGAGGCCGTTGACCCAAACAGCTTCAGATACAATCAAGGGAGTGCACTCAGGCTTTTCTTTATTTATTTTTTTTCTGACAATTTGTTGGAGGTTGAAGCAGCTGTCTCGGCACTCTCCTCAGCACCAAATTAAGGTAAAAGTAAGCGGCCGGGGGGGGGAGCCCTGATTCAATTTTGACAGAACGAGTGGAGCCACATTCTGTTGAATCTTCTTGACCTCTGATTGTCAGCTGGAATGCATTGTGCAACGCAGTCTCACACATCGGCGACCCGTCTCCACTGAGCCGAGCAGCTCTGTGCCAGTGCGGGACAATGGCCTGCCAGGAACCAATGTCATGCTGCTGGACTGTAGGTGAAAACAACGATCTGGATCACGAAGGGCCCAAAGCGCCAACCGGCTCAACCGGACAGAACCGCGAGCCGTTAGTTACGCTTGTCTTTTCGGATCACAGACCGTGTAGAAGAAGTGGACGTAGTCACCGTGACGTCACCCTGGGGTTTTTTTGGCGGTCGCCATGTTGGATTTTGCAACCAGAGATAACACTGAGAGAATGGAGCTAAGTAAACCCGAACGCTGGTACATTTTAATTAAGGCGACCGAAAATGTCACAATGAACTTCCATGAACTGAAAACACGCCGTGGTAGAGACCTGTCAATCACTGTGTAGCCCCGCCCCTAAAGCATCCCCTGCTTTATGGTCTGTGTGACTCTAAATGGAGCATAATGTACTAAATGAACATCATGCTGTATTGAAGAAGACTGTAAACTAGAGATTGAGACCATAAACTCATGTTTACAATGTTTACTGAGGGAATAAATCAAGAGAGAAGTAGAGTCATTTTAGACTAGACTTCTATACAACCAGAGGAGTCGCCCCCTGGTGGACACTAGAGAGAATGCAGCTTTAACACGTGAAGCATTGGCTTCACTTTTCAGAACCGGAGGTTGCCACTGTTTTATGGTCAAAGGAGCGGCTGTACAACGGTGAATAAACACCTTCATTTCCTATAAATTCATCACAATAAAAGTCCCCCGTTATGATTTTCAATGCATCTCTTTAAAACAAACAGATCACATTCAGCGAAAACATCTTTGAACATTCTCAATGGCTCCTTCCAAAACACCAGCGAATGGAAACTACTGTATTCAATTTAGGCAACCAACACTATTTGTTCGGTCTGAGGTGGGATTTTAATGACAGGCGACACAACGGTCCATTATCTCTGCACCCTGAAAGAACTCGCTTCACGCTGAACGTCGGCGCACCGTCAAACCACTTTGAGGTTCACATTGGTGTCGATTTTCCCCCCTAAAAACATTCACTGCGATGCCGCGAAAAACAGGAACATTTGACTGTTAATATCATAACACAGCATTAATAAAAACTGCTACATGGTACAGCGTCTCCTTTTTTCCCCCACTAGAAGTGACCAACAATGCAAACAAATCACACATTCACATCTTTTTCACACGTTTGACTATCGGTATTAATATTGATTGCTGATATGATCATGTTTTCTTAAAGGCTGCAAGGAATCGAAAGCATCCTGAAAACTATACAGACGTGTGCAAATTGAAAGAGTGAGATTTCTAATTAGACCAAGCAGATGGTGCTCTGAGAAATCTGTGGCGTATCACCGTTCACTCACTTTTCTTTTTTTTGTTCAAACATGCATAAACGTACACGGTAACAAGAGTCCCAGCCTCACTAGTGCCCCCTAGAGGCTTAGCTGCTCCTCACACCCAACCAATGAACCAGGAAGTCACAAGCAGGTTTTTAGTTTTAGTCAACTTCAGTCTCACCAGGAAACATTTTGTAAAAGTAGACGCTTTACAACTTTACATTACATCTAACGTGGTAATAATGGGGTAATAGTTTACAGTTATACAGTTACCAAAGTAATAACCATAGCTTGGTATTTACAATGGGTAATATTACGGAAAATTACACAGAACAATGACACCAAGTTGAAAAAGATAGTCTGTCATTTTGCAGCCATATTCACGGTTATTACACAGAAACTACAATAAGTGTACACATTAAATATATATATATGCTCGGCGCATAAGGGAGGATGAATAGAGATGTTGACTTGTGTTATATTTGTTTTTTTGTCACATAAATTCCAGTTTAATACCAAGCTATTACCTGGTTATTACGTTGAGAGTTACATATACTGTATTATCACACTATTTCTCCAGTATTATCTCATTGTAAGCTGTAATGTTAACATGAAAATAATTTGCATAAATAAATAGCTGCAAAGTAAATATGAGCAGCTGGCTATTACATACATCCACTTTTTAATTATTTGTCTAATATTAAAAACCTCACGGAGTCCCAGAGCAGCTGCACCGGATAGGGTTCAAGATGCTAACAGACTGCTAATCAACCTGTGCCAGATGTTGGTGGAAACACACCTGTATCCCACTGTTGCACTCACATCAGGCCGCTCTTGCCAACAGTTCCAAGTAGAAGCAGGAAACGGTAATTGGAATGCGGAGCGAATCTCGTTGCCTACGCCGAGAGAAGAAGCTCGCCGTCCGTTTAGGACAGCAGTCGAGCGGGACGATTCCACAGCGTGCACCGTCTTCTGTGGAGACGCTACTTTAAAAGTAGCACAGGTGACAGAAAGATGAATGATTTAAAAGACAAAGGCTGGTGTGGCTTCAAAGCAGCATCCAAAAGGGAGAAGTCAAGCATGTAAAGCAGTGAGGGGGAAAAAAAAGAAAAAGGTAAGAATCAAGACCTCCAACTAAACGCCGGGAGAAATGAAGTGAGGCGTGGAGGGAATCGGTGCTGCTCCCTGTTTCCACAGGCCGGTGATGGATGGAAGTCAGCAGATTGTTGGAGCCCTAACCGATTCATCCAGGAATGTTGTGACATCTACTTCTAATGGCATCTGTGTTCCATGAGAATAAAACCCAACACGGTCTGACAGAAACATATGTCTTCGTTGAGCCTGTGTGACTCCGGCTCTCCAGACTCTACTGGAGGGATGAAAAGGGAAGCTGTGGCTTCCACAGGTTACCCGCTCAGACATCCAGCCTCTCATCTGCCTGCTGTTCACACGCAGAAACAGCTCAACACCAAAACAATAATTCCACGTTTATTAAACGGCAACGAGCGCAAACGACAGCTATTTACAGGATTGTGTTAGCCAGCTGTAGGGAAGTAAATATGAAAATTTAAATTTAAGCTTCAACCCGAGGGACACGTCTCAATAATACACGTATAGAACAATATAAATTAAATTAAAAAAAGAAAAACAATTCAATAAATTAAATATAACTAATTTAAAAATAATATATAAATTATATATATTTATAATAATAAAAAAATAACTAATTTAATTTAATTTCGGGTAATATTAGCAGCATTGTATACAGAAATAAATATATATATATATTTATTTCTACAGGAAAATGTAAAAAAATGTTCTCGTGATCCAGAACATATTTCTGTATTTGATCATTTTTTCGGTTCTATAAATATATTCATATAAGAAATGAACTTTTCCATGTTTCCACACACTTGCATTCTTTCTGCGATGGCAAAAAGTGACCTTTGTGGACACTAGAGAGAATGCAGCTTTTAAGACTCTTCCGTCACTTTTCGTGGTTACAGTCAACACCATGAATAACTTTGAGAAACCGGCCAAAACTTGTTCTCATGAGAACTAATCAATGCATCTCACCCATTAGCATGACGACAGGGTTTCACCTTTGGAAACCTGGCGCTTACACAACCCAAAATGCAAGTCGACCGCTGACAGCACCGCCTGAGATTCAACTGTGTTACGCTAGTATCCCCGAGCCGACAGCTTCAAGCGGAAGTCCAGAAAGTTCACTTCCTTATATCTTCAAACATCTTTAATCCTCGCCGATTGTCCCGTGTTATGCGGTGTTGCTCCTCGGGACTCGTGGACAGACTGGGATGTGTAAAACTGCCGCACATTCCCATTGATGGTGATGTAAATATAAATCAATAAAGTGGCAAAAAAAACAACCAAACAGTTTGTTTGCTGCTGAAAACATCACACAACGACAAGACAGTTGCTGAAATGCAAATGAACAAACTTAATACAGATGTTGCACCGTCAGTCCTGACTGATTCGTTTTCTGTCTGTGAGCCGACGGCGTGTGAAGCAAACTGTCACCCTGCATCTATTCTCCCACAACCCTCCACTCAAACAAAACTGTTGCTCAATGACTTTTGCTCAGATGTGTCCGCTTCCTTGTTTATTAATTGCACATTTTTTTTTACATCACGATGTCACGGATAGCTGGTCAAACAGACGGCGTGTGGCGCGATCCACCAGGAGGTTTGACAACGGGAAATTATTTATTATTTATCAGCGGTAAAAGTGAGGACCTCAAACACGTTTCACACTTTTCGGGCGGTAAAACAAAATCCTTTTTCAAACCACAGTTTGAGAAAAACAGATTTAAATGAATACTCGTTTTGAAACGGTGCCTTAATAATAATAATAATATTAATGAACTATATAGAAACACATGAGTATAATCTACCGCAGACTTCTGACTGCACCTACTTTTACTTAAAGATCTCCTCAGAAATCCCGATGCACGAAGCGTGACGTGATTTCTGTGACGGCTGCATCTGTGTTCACGGAGATGCATCACCGGTGAGTACCGTTGGTATAACTTGACTGCCTCTCAGATACCTGACTCTCCCACTACTATCCCAACTATCAGTCATTTCAAATGACAGGACGTCAAATTGAAGTTAAATCTTCCTTTGATCGATTTGACCGGCCACTGAATTACCAGAAAAAGGTCATTCTAGGTCCCCGAACACGAGGGTCTACGCACGTCCTTGGTCTTTTTTTTGGGCATTCGGGTTCAGAATTAATAGGTGCAATATGGTTTCTTTTCTCTCACAAATCATATGTATTCTTCAAGGCTGAGTGTAGACTGAGAGAAAACACTTTATCAATGTTTGTCTAATTCAAATTATTTTCCAGGTCATATTTCTTTCTTTTTTTTCCCTCCGAGAGATTAAACGAAAGCAGAGCTGCTGTTCCAAACATTTTTAATCTATTTTTTCACCCCCTCTCTCGCCTGTACAATTCTCATTATTGTTCTATAATGTATTTGAGATCTAGCTCAACACCTTTTCCTCTGGAAAAAGAAAAAAAAAAAAAAAAGCTTCTTTATTCATTCAGAGAAGCGCCACCCTCTGCTCCCACTTTCCCGTTGACTCAGCAAGGCGGCATGAAATAACACTGCTTCAATTTAGACGGCTCCTCCAATAACCAGATAGAGTTCAAAAGGGTGCTTAATCTCGCCCGTCACTCAAGCGGCTGGGAAGGTAAGGCCGACGCCAACGGAGAACACAAACGGCAGCGGCGGAAAAAGCGCGTGAGCGATAGCGGCGCGGCGAGGGGGAGCCGGAGGTCTTTGATTGCGTCTCATCGGCCTCTTTAGAGAGAGAGAGAGAGAGAGAGAGAGAGAGAGAGAGAGAGAGAGAGAGAGAGAGAGAGAGAGAGAGAGAGCGCTGCTCGACTTATCTGGCGATCGGATCTCACTTCCTGTTTCGCAGAGACAAACAAAAGCGTGCTCTTGACTGTGATTAACAGGTATTGAGCCGCGCGCCTGGCAACAACACAGCAGAGGAAGGGTCACAGTCGCAGAGGATTGGGGTCGGGAAATCGCCACCTTTGACGGATGGAGGTGGCCGATTGAATGTTACAGCCACTCGAGAGTCTGTCCGCGCTAACGTCAGCATGCTAATGTGCTAATGTGTCTAGCAGGAAACGCTCACATTACATTGCAGTCATTTACCCAAAAAAAATCGACTTACAATTCGGATTCTATCACATTCATACACACAGCTACGGGAGCACATTTTTGGGGTTAAGTGTCTCGCTCAAGGACGCTCAAGACTAGCGGAGCCGGAGATCGAACCCCCGATCCTCTGATTGAAGGCCGACCCTGCTCTCCACTTAGCCACAGCCGCCCCCACCCCACTCATGATCCAAGCTGAATGTTTGGCATGCTAACATTTGTTAATTAGCACTGTGGTTATTTGTATTAGTTTTGCACGCGTTTGATCATAATTAGAATTTTTCCGACACGTTTAAAATGTTGGCTCTGTTGATGGAATGATTCAAAATCAAAACTGAGGGGAGCATAAATATCGGCAACATCCACCCAAACAGATGTGGAGACATTTACTCAAAGCCGCAGAAGTCAGAGGGATCACCAGAGTCTTTTTAGATGCATCCTCTGGGGATCTCGATCCAAATAGTTGTTGAGATCTTTCAGCCTGGACCAAATATTAGTTATTTTTTTAATATCGCAACCACATTTTCCATGGCAGTCATCTGACTGGAATGGCAGGAGTAAAAATCGTCCACATTCATTTTTGATTAAGTTATTTTTGCGTCGGAGGCTACGCCGTAGTAGCCTTGAACTTAGTTGATACGCGTCGCGGTGCTTGGTGGTGCACCTCTAGATTTTTGCAACTTGCAACTAATATGAGACACGAGTTTACAGATAATTACAATCCCTCCTTGGCTTTTTGCAGTTTGCACTCATTGTCTTCTTGATTCCTCACGGTTTCATTTTGTTTGGCGTTTCGGAGAATAATGCAACGAACAGCGCTTAAGAGTGTAAACGCCTCCTCGGAGCTGAGACAGCAGACTCATTTCACTCCCGTCGTCTGCCGACACATTCTACACGTGAACGTGTTTTAGCTTCAGGCTAGCTGGAAGTCTCCTTCTTCTTTGGATTCAGCGGATGACGCTGTGATGACTGCTGCCCTTTACCATTTGTTACTAATGATCCTTTTTACCAGTTAGTTATATTCTTTTAATAGTCAAATACTGTGTGGATATTTTTTGCAGCAGTGAGATGGTAGTCGACCCTCAACGAGTTAAGAATAATAATAATAATACCGTGAATCGAGCGTTATTTTAATATTACACATATATTGTGATAATAAATGTTTGTATTCTTTAAATAACTCATTTCAACTATGCGTACTCAAGTGATATTAGCAGGTGAGAACGTGAACTCTGGTGTTATGCACTTCACACTTTCAAGCAGTCTGAAAAATGGAGCTCTTCTAAAAAGGAGACTATTGGAAAGCAAAGGACTGTGTGAAAAGGAGAAAAATAAACCTGCAGACAAAAGCCGACGCTATTGGGGTCATGAACAGATCAAGGAAAAATCAAGTATCTTTTAAGAGAGTATTGCCGAGAAACTAATAGACTCAGGATCCTTCCTTTATGACCGGAGTTTGTCTAAACCGGCGGCTTGATAAAAGAGGAATGTTAAGTCTTTTCATTTGTGAAATATAATTTCCCTTAACCTCCAATTCAAAAAGTTCAAGGATGAAGAGAGCACCAGTAGCACAAAGAAAAACTATTAGACCACTTTTATTGATTTAATTACCGCTCAAGTCAAACCGACAATAGCCGTCTCGAAAAACCATCAAATGTATTTAAAAAGAAATTGGGAGGATTACCTTGATTAATGATGCAATCGCCGTGAAAGGGCCGATAATGTAACCGTTTCATTATCGGACGCGCGGATCCCTCCTCGGTTCCGTTCGAGCTCTGCGATGCGGTCGGCATCTTTTTCTTTGTCACAGATCGCCTTACAGCAGAAAAGAAGGTCAAAGCAAACTGGAGCTTATTGTATGTTGAAGCAAAAAGCTGCTTCTCTGAAAAGTTAAGCGTAATACTTATTTAGAAATGTCGTGACGACAGTGAAGCTACAGCTCGGAATTAAAGCTAATAGCAGTGTTATCAACAGAATCCGAAGAGGTTCCAGTATTGCTGCATTGATATCTACTGAAATTAGCACGCTAGCCAGCTAGCCTCATCTCGCGATAAGAGTGTCCACTTTGTCCTCCGTCCAACACGAGAGGACGGAGAAGTAGAGCCGCTCGGAGGGCTTGTAAGTAATAATCTGTGATCTGTATCGGATGAAACCCATTGCACCTCAAAAGGATGAAGGTAAAGGGAAGATGATGGTTGGTTAAATATTGACATTTAGTCAATTCACTTGGGCAATGACTTTTATTTCATTTAACCTGCAGAATGATCTTCTCCTAACTTTATATAATTGCTTTGAGTTGAATTAACAAAATTATTAAAAACAAAACTCACTCTTTAGTTGCGTAAAGTGGATATTTGTAGGAATAACAAGTAAGAATAACGTAGTAATAATGCAATTGTATTCATCCTCTTGGGGAAATAAATTTATCGACTAATCCGATGGCGATGATTTTACACCATGAACATTGTGGTACAGTGTAGATGCTTTCATTTAAAAATGACAAACATGAAGCTCTGCTTTAAATCCAGCTGAGGTTCTTTTGAGAGGGAAACCGAGACAAAGCACAGAATCAGCCAAACGGCACTAAAAACACTACGTCATTAAAATGAGATACTTTCCAATACATTTTCCATATTGGGCCTTAAAACTGTCTTAACACAGCTTATGCAAGCGGTAAAACCAGTTGTTCACTTCACTTGGCTGTAGCGCTTACACTGTATTTCACTGAACTATTTATGATGACACAGCTCTTCTGCGTTATAACTGTGAACTAAAAAACCTCCAAAATTAAAGTTGGACGTGTTCTACGTAGCCAGCAGTCTTCTCTAATGGACAGCCTATTATGTAGAGTGTAGGATCTGCATTAACGGAGCGGCGGCGTTGTCTCCGAGCGAGCCTCGACTCCTTAAGACCCATCATTCCGTTCTGTCGCGGCGGCCTGATAAATCAGGGCACCTAATCAGCGTATAAATATTCATGAGTCCGGCTCGGGAGTGCTTTTGAAGGTGTAACTCTTCACAATAGCTTGGCGCACCGCCTCCAGCGCGCCACAAATCCTGGGCTCCGGTGGCAAAGTTGAGAGGTGAGGCGGAGGAGTCGCGCGGCTGAATTCATCCTTTTAGCATTTAGAGTACGTGTTTCACACGGGAGCGCCCTAAACTCCTTTTTATTCTTTTGTCCGTTAAAAATCCCCCCCCCCCCCCCCCAAGCATACTTTTCTCTCATTCATTTTCAAGATTGAAGCATGAGGTGTCAAAACATGAACAATTATGGAAAATCATAAATTTGTGACCAATTTGGAAACGGGAATGAGGTTGTCAGCTCTCCGAGATGTATGCGTTTTCAATTTGGCGTTTCTTAATGCCTGCCAGCTTCTCTCGGCGTACCGTTAAACTGCCATTTCTCCTTGTACTAATTGAACGCTCCCCTGTTCTCTGCCCACACCATCATGTATTGCTCATCTATCATTGTTTGTTGGGAGCCAGCGTGGTTGTCCTTTCCACTGACTTTGAGAGAGCACTTCATCTTATTTGTTTGTTCCCTGACATGGGAATGATGCACTCGACCAGGCTGGCCATTTAGAAGCTGGATGCTGCTCAAGAACAGCCTCCTTTATCATCCGGTGCTGCCCGGCGCAGTGGCTTTGGACCCGCACGCGGAGGTCATTTGTCATTTGTTAAGTAAAACTATTTACCATTGCCATCTAATTTACTTAATAGATAAGTAAAGGCACTGAGCTGCAATACGTAATGGACCGCAAATGGCTGCCAGGTATTTTTGTATTTTAGGGATTTAAAGGAACACAGTGCAATTCATCAGCAGGTATCGGCGAGGACGTTTGTTTGTGGATGTAAATGAATCCGCTGATGGACGGTGACAGCTAATGGTTTAGTTCATCGGGACAGAGGACGAAAAGCGACAGTTATGTTTTGTGCGTTCTCCTTGGGCAATGAATGTAACAATAATGTGACTAGAAACAATACTTCGACTCCAAACGAGCGGAAACTTTTAGAACCCTGGCTTTAGTTCAACAGGGTAGCTTGGGGGGCCAGTGGAACCAAATCCAACAACTTCCTGGTGTTTCCAAAGGGCCAATGCGGCGCAACCCTCAACACCATGGTTCATATTCAGTCTTTTTAGTGGCGTGTTGGCTGGATGGAACTTTCAACACCCATGCTTTCAATAAAAGAAATAGAAATAGGTGTAGAACGGATATTAAACTGTTCTCTGTAGTCTTTTGACTGGTATAAAAGAAAACGGCATGATGAGGAGTGAAGCCAATGCCGAAGTGTGTTAAAGCTGCATTCTCTCTAGTGTCCACCAGGGGGCGACTCCTCTGGTTGTATAGAAGTCTAGTCTAAAATGACTCTACTTCTCTCTTGATTTATTCTCTCAGTAAACATTGTAAACATGAGTTTATGGTCTCAATCTCTAGTTTACAGTCTTCTTCAATCCAGCATGATGTTCATTTAGTACATTATGCTCCATTTAGAGTCAAACAGACCAGAAAGCAGGGGATGCTTTAGGGGCGGGGCTACACAGTGATTGACAGGTCGGTACCACTACCAAAGCCGTGTACGGCGTCTCTACGTCCCTCAGCTGCAGTCCAAATACGGTGACTTAAGTTGCAAAAAACAAAGAAGGCAACGGCCGTAATTCAAGACGCCGACCGCCACCAATGGCAAACTCAAGGCTTCAAAACTGCCGTCCACGAAACAATTGGCGACGTCACGACAACTACGTCCACTTCTTATTTACAGCCTGTGGTTGGTCACCGGCTTGCCGAGAAAAGACAGACTCAGTTGAGACAAATGGCGCTGCCCCCTGCCACACAAGTGTATCATCAAAGAATGGAGGAATTAGCACGCTAGTTAGCTAGCTAGTCCACTAGTTAGCGAGCTAGCTTGTTGATTCCCACAGAGTTGCTCGGATTACAACACACACACACACACACACACACACAGAGCAAGACCAATACCAATGGAAGAGCGCCAGGCTCTGAAGCAACATTGACATTGTGGCCAAACCGTGGAATTACAACTTCCAGGTCCATCACGTGATGCCGTTCAACCCAAAAATACTTTTTCCCATAAAATTGCATGAATTCCATAGTCCTACATTGGGTAAGAGACATCTGTAAATCAGCGGGTTATTTTAGGCAAATCAACATGGCAGTCAGTGTTTGCTGCTGAATTAATGCTCTGGATTTAAAATTCAGGAATTCAAAAACGCAATCCGAACGGCACAAACCTTTTCGGAGCACAAATAATTTGTGTATGACCGTAATGTTGAGAAGGTTAGACCAGCAGCAAATACATATGAAAAGACAATCTGTTTGATGGGGGATCCCAGCCTGCTAACTTCTCACCCAGGTAGAGGTCAAAATCTGTGACCTTTCAGATACGGGACTTTCCTTCCACTCAGCACTCTTTCCACCTGAGCTAGAGATTCTCTGGGTACAGTACAATAAACGCTGCTGCCACTCTCTATATTAACACTAGTAAATAAAGCTGGGTGCTAATGATTTGTCGAGCGCACAGTCTCCAACTGTTCGCTGCCTATTCCCTGCAGGTTTAGAAACAGTAGAGCCTGTAAAACACAAAGTTCTACACGGAATTGCTGATCTTTATTCGGTCCCAACTCTCAGAAAACCAAGAAAATACAGCAAAGCATCAGGTGATGACAGCTTATTATCCGCTACAAATAGCAAACTCAGCTGATTTTCAAAGCTGTAAGTATGACTGGCACCTTTGCATGGCATTTAGAAATAGTCCTGCAACTTAAAATCCACCCGCTGGGTTTCTCAGCATTATGGAGTGTCTGTGTATTAAGGTCACCGTTTCGATCAGGGTTGTCGCTTCAGGGTTATAGTGGAGCAAAAAAAATAAATAATTCACTCTCTCTTTTCTTGCTCTCTGAGACGGTCCTGCGCGTCTCTGATGCCATTCATTGTTGCCAGAGTCGGACAATGGTGCTTTTATTTTGATGCTCCCCCCCCCCCACCCCACCCTTTTCCTCTCCAGGAGACGCCGTGAAGGCGGAGCCAGCACTAATCAAAACCGCAGGGCAAGCTCTTTACAGGATCCAACTGTTTCTCTAAGGAAAGGGAAGCCTGGAATGGAGGCCGAGGTGACCTCAGACGAAACTAGCTCAACCCCACCCCCCGACCACCTAGACCCGCTCGGGGGGGGCCACGAAGCTGCAGCCAGGCCCAGACGGCATGGAAGGAAAAGTGAACCAACTTCAAGGTCAACACAGATGAAGCGCACGCAGGAGTCAGAGGAGACGTTGCTGCAGGAACTGGGCGACATGTGGGGAAGTCTTACAGCTCCGTCGTTGGGTATTTTCTGATTAACGTCCATGTATTGGGTTGGAACAGGCTTAAAGGGCCAGTACAACAACTTCCTTCCCTTTCCAGGTAGCAAGCATACAGTTAGGTAATGTTATTAACTGCTGAAGTAATACAAATATCAATGAACTTCAACACATATTTAAGGCAAATGATTTTACATAGACACACCGATATTAAATCAGAAAGAAATATGAAATGACAGTATGTCGTTAACGGTCTGAATGTCATATAAAGAACATTTAAAGTTACATTTGTAACTGAAAGTACACAGGCTAGTTTGTGAAATGTTATGTCCACAACTGACCGTTCGCTGGCAGATTCACCACCAGAAATTCATTGTAATATTTCAAAAACAATGGCTTGATTTCAGAGAGGGCGACAAAAGAAAAGTATGATCCAAATGATTAGTTCTTACAGCTTACGCACACAGTCTAAAGTCAGCACCCTTATGTCACTTTCCACCGATCAAACCCGTCGATCCGAACCACAAGCACATCTGGTCTCCTCGTCGCGTCACGCTCTCGTCTCCTCGTCTGGGTCGAGGCAGCAGAACAAATGGTACGTGAGCGGGAAACGTTTGGAATCAATTGGAATGATGTACACCAGTTTGTCTGGCGCACCTTCATCACTTTCTAGGAGTTCCACATAACAAGTTACATGAGGATTTTCTTCAACACGAGTTGGTTAATGATGTGCCGCTCGGCCCCGGATGCAACGCTCCGCCACTAATGAAAGCCGTTAAGATAGTTAGCTGGAGATGTGAACGACTTGCTGCTAACAAAAGAGAAGCTAAGCACACGCACACACACACACACACACACACACACACACACACACACACACACACACTCTAAATCCATTTCTTCCACTCACTCCATGCACCCAGCTCCATCACGCTGAGAAATCCAAAGACTGCCAGGCCCGCTGTGCCAAATTATGATTGCTAAGCTATTGAGCAATCATTGTCAAAGGTAGCGATTTTTATTTTTTTTTAAAAAACGGTCAATTGCACAGGTGAGCCTGTACGGGCTTTCATGTGCTGCATTCTGTCACTGGCCTTTTCTCTCTAACACCTAAATTCCTCTGGATGATCCAAGAATAATGACTTGTTTGCTTCACGGCAAGAAAAAATAAATAAATACAACGGAGGAGGGGGGGAGGCTTCTGTGGTTACATTTACATAGTAATTGCACAGAAGTCATTTACAGCGAGGTCTTATTTGGATTAAAGTGCGTCTGTGAGCCCTTCGCGCCGTGAGATTTCCGTGTCTCCGTTGCCATGAGTACAGCAGACGACTCCCCCGTGGGCGGCGCACACCTGTACCTTCCACAGATGGAGGGAGTCTGCCAGGGAACACGGTAGGAAACATCCGCCAGCCGCCGCCGTCTGAGCATTAGGCTACACCTTCTGAACAAGGATAGACTTATTATCCCAGCAGTAAGTGAGGGTGCAGGACGGGACCTCTACTAAGTAAGATCAAGGCGTTAAAAAGCCTGTTGTTGTTTTATCCGTTCCGTTCCATTCGCAGTGCTGTAAACAGACGTTAATCCCTTTCTCCTCACCGCTCCAGCTTGGTGGGTATTAAGTGATAATAGCTGTGTTCTTAGTCGGGGGGGGGGGGGGCTTCATCCTCTAAAGTGCAGGGACTGCATTTCAAAGCCTCATTAAAAGCCAGATGACGAATACGCTCCATCCTTCTTTTAGCCTGAATCCGGAAGACACGGCTAGTAAGTGGACCCGAGACAAAATAACTCATGAAATGGACATTTTTGCGCCGTAATAAACTAACTTAACAACTTGACATTGAGCATCTGAACGCACCGTTGGTTTTTGAAGCTGTAGCCGTTTCCTGATTCCATACCACACACCGGTTCTACGCAGAGTCAGAGTCTGTAGGCGCGTGTTCCCACCGTCACTGCTCTTTGAAAACTGCCAGAGAGCAGTCTAAAGAAAGAACTGTATTTTTTTTTTTTTATTAACACGTAATGAACAAAGGAAACGGAGAAAGCTGCTTCAGTTGTAGCTGCAAATAATGAATTGTGAACATGAGGCAAGATCAGAAAGATCTTGCAAAACTAAATCCAAAAGTATGAAATCTTTGGGAATCAGTTTACTTTGCATGATGTGGGACCGGCAGTGGTGACATCTGACGGTGGACATAATTGTGTGATTAGATTTGCAACGTGATGTCATCCCTACTCGTGCAGAATGGAGGCTCAAGAGTTTGCAAGGTGGTGATTAGGTTTAGGAAAAAAAAACCCCATCATGGTTTGGATTGAAATAAGTAAGCTTGTATCATCGCCTACGGTCCAAGTGAAACAGCAGTGAGAGCGTCTTCTGTTCTGACGGGTATTTGAGCGGCGCACAGTAACGGTAACAAGTGATCACATTTGATTGGACCGCTTGAAAGTGGGAGGTCTTAGAATGTAACGCCATGCGTATCAAAACACCTCCCTTATCGCTAAAAGTTGTCGATTGATTGATGGATGGAGGTCGTGATATTACTGGTTGATACTAGCTAAGGAAAGACATTGGATTTAATATTTTTGTTTGCATATATTTGTTAAATAGTCGCACAAAATGAAGTTTCAGCTCGACATGAAGCGACAGATGTAACGCCATGTGACGTAACGTCTAAAAAAATTCCTCACCTTTTGGTGAAGTAAGTCTGAAGTACGACGCAGATCGACGGGCGATTCATGAAATAACAACCGAATAATTTCCGAGAGAAAACGGAATTTCCCATCTTCCGCACTGATATAGACGATGCTGCCTGTTGCAGAGGGAACGCACTCAGATCAGGGAAATAAAAGAGAAGGAATCTCGGATCCCCCCCCCCCCCCTTTAGTCAAGGTCTCATTAAATGTGCAGGTAAATTTCTCAGCAGAGGCTCAGCTGTAAATCAGAGCAGCCGAGCTCCTTCGTGTCTGCATCACTGGAACGTTCACGGAACGGTTTTCAGCTCGAGCGGCCGACACAAGGCCGTCTGCGGCTCCCTGCGGCCGCTCAGAGTCGGGCTGTGATCCGCGGAATACAATATCAATACGATATGCTTCGCAGCCCCCGCCGCCGTTTGGCATTTTCTGAAAGCTGCAGTTGTACGATGTTGTTTGTCACGGCGTAATATGATGTGAAATGCTGCTTAATGTCTAATGTCAACACGCCGGTCCCCACGGCTCGGGACGATGCGGGCTCCCCGGGACTCCGTGGAATCTGGTGACATTTCAATGGGGTTGTTTATCCCAGAAATGCCTTTCCCACTGCAGGGAACAAAAAACAAAACAGATAGGTCAGCAGAAGTTAGTGGGGGGGGGGGGGGGGGGGGGGGGATGAAGCTCGGTCATCACGGCTGCTGTGGAAGGAGACGAGGAACTGAGTGGAAGTGGGAGAATCTCAAGAGAGAGCTCCAGAGGGGGGTCGTCTCAGGAACATATGAACATATGAATCAGTATGATACGACTGTCACCCCCCCCCCCCCCAATTAAATATGTGATGAACCATATGAGGTCTGCTAACGAGGCAGAAAGACGGGAGCGAAGGAAACTTTTTGTTCGACTTTACTTACAAATTAAAAATGTAAAAGCGACGTTGTAAATTAACGATGATATTTTGCATTAAAAATGATGATTTAAAAATGTCAAAAAGAGCAAAGAGCATAGCCCAACGCTGCGTGCTTCTTGTATAACTACAGCGTACGTTTTTTGTATTTTGTCAAAAAGATCATTAAGTAAAACATAACACCTGTATCACACCGGAATAAACTGCAAATTGGGCTTGCAACCAGACGAGCTCGTCCCATATCCCACTGCCAACTCGCCCAATTAAGCATTCTTATTTATTTCGGTATCGGTTCATTTATAAGTTACTGGCAGCTTGTGCTGGAAGTGTGGCGTCTCTGGTCACTGGTGTGATTATCAGCAGGTGTGCAGATTCCAATTAGCGTGTTCGAAATGACAGAAGCCTCCTCATCACAATGTGGAAGGTGGAGAAACACACATTTTGAAATATTGAAATTAAGAGCACAATATGAGGCAACGAGGGCTGAAGCTCTTCATTAACCGTCACTCTAGGGTCACTGGGGCTGCGACCCCTATTTGTGGAACGTAGTTGTTTTCAAAGCCGGCGTCATGATTACATCACGGCGTTAGCTGGAGGCAAAACAAAAGCAAAGACCGGAGGCAGTCATGAATCCCCCCCCCCCCCCCCCCCCCCCCGGAGCTAAAGTTACACGTCGAAAAACGTCGTCTGTCTGTGTTTGCCGGGTGCCGGAATCGATATCGCATTTGAGATGATGAATTGTGATTCCAGGCTCAGGCTGGGCCACGGTATCACAAAAGTGTTTTCAGAGGTGGAGAGAAAACGATGCTACTTCTTTAGCTTAGCCTTCTGCTAACCTCCTGCTGCTGCACTGAAAGAGACTGCATCAATAGAGAGACGGAGAGAAATGTTCATTTTAGGAACAAAATGTTAAAATGCAGCATTTCAAAAAAAAAATCCAGATAAAAGAAATGAACGAAGGAAGACTAAAGAAATACAATAATTGAGGCCAACTGGTTCATGTATACACATGTTTCTCATGACTGAAATTCATGTATTGCAATAGGAATACTTCTGCAATGATCTGATGGAATAAATATTATCTTTTAAAAGCCAAACAAATCTGCATCATGCGCTCATGATTCCAGATGTGTTTTCGTTTATGCAATAAAAAAAAGTGCATATTTCATCAAGTAAATATTTAGTAGAAGCTGTTATATTGGTGAAATTCACAGACAAAAACAGGTGGCAAGCATGAAACCGGCACTTGTACCTCTGGCGCTTTTCACTCATCCCCCCCCCCCCAAAGGACACGTAGCACTCTGAAATAAGTCCTGTATGAGTGTTTACAGGTCTTCTGTGTGTGTGTGTGTGTGTGTGTGTGTGTGTGTGCTGCTATTCATCGCTGAGCCATGCTAAAAGGAGGTCGCACGGTTGTGCCGCCGCGCATATATGAGCGACACGGGCTTTTGCACATCGCCTCGAGTGTTACTTTCCCTTTGCCTGGTGACAAGCGAAAGGTGCCAGACTTGTCTTTGGTTTTGAAGTTAGCTGCTAAATATATGACGGCACGAAGAGGGCGTCGAAATCTACCGCTTCTGCAGAAAGCAACACGGCGGAGTTTTCTAGCTTTGTTCTGTGCCGCCACGCGTCCTGCTTATAGGTCCACATACTGCAACTAAACACACACCCGTTGTGTGGGAGCAGAGAGCAGCTGGAATGACCACACCGGTGATGGAGAAATGACTCCAAATCCTGCAGGAGAATCTGTTGTGTTTTTTTTTTTTGGGGGGGGGGGGGGGGTTTGGACATCAAAAAAAAAAATCCATAAATCACACACTGTCTGTCATCACACATCAGGCGTTATCTCCCTGCTGACAGCCTGGCCATGCAGTGCTAAATCAAACCACCGCCATCATCTTAGGGTGTGAGAAAGCCTCCTGTAAGGGAACGACCAGCGGCAGGTGAAAGCCTTCCATTCTCTCTCTCTCTCTCTCTCTCTCTCTCTCAGCGGGGTGACCTTGGCGAGGACGGCGAGTTAGAAGGTGGAAAGAGGGGATGGGGGGGGGGAGCTGACGCCAGCCCTTCCACGGAGGTCTGTCAGACTCGTTATCAATGCTGCTGAGCTGCATTTGTGGGCGTGACGGGGGGAGAAAGGCAGAGACAGTGATAGAATAACCGCAGAGCAGGAGAAAGGAAGGAAAGCAGGGGGGGGGTTGAGGATGGATGGCGGCAGGAGAGGTGTCTCCAGGAGATGGTGACCATGCAGGGTCGAAGGATGCTGTTCCCCCCCCCCCCCCTGGCTGTCAGCCTTTCAGTAATGAAGTTAAATGAGGGCATCGGTGTAGAAGCGGGTGATCACCGGTGGCCAGAAGAAAAGGCAGCAACAAAGAAAAGGGGTCTGCAGGTGATTGACAGAGTGCAGGAGACGCAGTGCTGGCTCAGTCAATCAATAACTCCCCCCCCCCCCCCCTCAGCGGCCCCCTATCTCTGACCCGACGGGGGCCTCTCTCTCTCTCTCTCCATGTGTCATCGCACTGAAAGGAAAAGTCACCTTCTCCTGTCGGTTAATGGGATTCTTTAATAATGGGGAGATCTGGGAGCAACAAAAAAAAAAGAAAAAAGAAGAACCTGCCTTTTCATTCTTTAATGGAGCGGCTCCCGGTTGCTGTCGGAGATCACCGCTTTCATTATTCATACTGTACGGCGCCGGGCTAAGGTGACAAGGGCGGAGAGGCAAAGACGGTGAAATGTGGTTTTTTTTTTTTTTTTTTTTTGTCCGTCCAAATACTTGAATGGCACGGAACTAACGAGGGCAGGAGGTTTGCCCCCCCCCCCCCCCCCCGCCAGTTCATAAAACAAACCGGTGGGGTACGTGGTCGACTCCCACGCAGCACATTTGTTACATTAATAGGCCGTTTGGTCTCGACACTTCTAGCCCGACAGGATTCATGTCGAGAGCAGATATGGAATACCTGGTTATTTCTCTGGTGCGTGTCCATTTACAGCAAATCACCTGTAATTTTGTACATTTTAGGGTACATCTGCAACTCCTTCACACCACCGTAGGACATCAATAAGTACTGATTTTCTGATTTGCGGCGCAAAAAAGGTGAAGAAACTGAGGCTAAAACTGAGCAAAAGAAATCACCATGCTTAGTTAGCTACAAAAACCCCCACATTAAAATCAACTTTTCCACCAAATTTAATCAGCTTATATTTTTACACATCCACTGCAAATCCTTAAATTCATTATTTGGGGGGATAAGGAGTGTTTCAACACTGCAGCTGGTGGAGAGTTATGTCACTAAATACATATCATGTAAGCCAGCATTTGACATTTCTAAAACATTAAGTCATTTGGTATCTGGTATATTTAAAGTGGTTCCCAAAAATGACAATTAAAATACAATGTATAAAGCCTATAAAAGAACTATCATCAACCAATCAAATCACACAATACAAGGAAGTATTTATGTTTTTTTTGCCATAATACATCCGCCCCACCACATGCTGTTTAATCCAGTGCACAAACAAGCACAGCTGGTCCAGTCACTCTTGATTCTGCTGCTATCATGGGCTGTTTCACGTTCATGACAGCTGTCAACGTTCACCCCGCTTTCTCTTCAAAGTCGTGTTTCCTGTTCCTCCTAAATATTTGTCATGAAGATGTCTTGAATTCAGATCTGCTCTTGTGTTTTCCTTTGTATTGTCAACTTCTGTGATTCGAGTACTGGACTGGTAAAAAAAAAAAAGAAAAACATACTTTGCCCCAAAGGCTTTGACTGAACTTCAGTCAGTTTCAGGCCTTAACATCTTCACTTCAAAGACGGCTCCTTCTTACTTCATGTCCAACCTGGTCTTGGAGCTCAGAAGGTGTGAACTCCGGGTGGAAAAAAAAAACCAACCCTGATTTAAATCACATTGTTGAGAATTCAGACCGGCAAACATTTGGTTAAATCCTTCGTTGCCACCCTTCAAATGCGGCGAGGATAGTTTCAGATGTTAGACTCAGCTTTAACGTTCGTCAGAGTCACTGCGAGGATCTTTCATTGCAAATTTTTAACATCAACTTTGAAAATCAGAGAAATGTTTCTTTCGGGAACGAAATGTTCCGAATCGCCATTAAAAAAGGAGCACATCACAAAAAACAATTAAACGGCAAACGAGAACGTCCCTGTGAATGCCAGATGCTGCGCGGCCCAGCTAAATATCTTTAATTACCTTCAAGCGTCTTGAGTTCAGTCGGGCCCGTCAAAACATCCAGCTCTCTCTTTTAACCCTCTAATTACATTTTAATTGGGAACAAGGTCCAATTTGCAATAAACAACGAGGGGGAAAAGGTTCTCTTTAGGATCTTCTCAGTGTCAGGTGGACAATGCGGCCGCTGCTACGCGTTAAGACGGACACAACACAAGCTGTCCCGCAGACGTCTCACGGACGTCTCGAACGATACTTCACGGGAGCTGTTTTCCTGAGCGTGTGTTCTTTGTCTTGTTGCCTTTATGATCCTTAATTTGCCATCCATCCAGCGGTGATGAGGAGTCTCACTCCGCTTGTTCCATTAACTTTATTGCTAATAATATATTGCATTATGGCCCGTTATTGGAAAGAATATTGCAATCTGCTCGTGATAGCTCACGTCCAAAAAAAAAAAAATGTTAATTAAGTAAAATGAATGGTGAAGCCAAAATAAATAAATAAAGAACACAAATTAACATACCGTAATTGAATGTCACTCTTGGTTATTCTGCTCTTTGAACTGATGGATGGGTACCATCCACTCAGAGAGTGTAATGGAGGAGAGAACGACTCCTCAGCGCGCACACACACACACACACACACACACACACACACAAATGCTGGTTATCGGTGTGCATTAATCTGCAGTATTGATAACTACACTCAACATAACACGAGGACTCTGCGGGCAAACGGCCTGTATCTGATGCGTCGAACACGTTTAATCGCATCTCGACAGGCTGCTTTGCCATCAATCAACGGAGCGTCCGAAAAAGATTTATTCCGCAAGGCCAACGGTCGCATAAAAAAAAAAAACACACACAACTGAAGGAAAAATACGATAACGTTTCAACAGAGACAATGACACTTTGACCTTTCCCTTCTGATGTGGAGCCAATCTCCGGCATATCAGGGTCGCTGTGACTATAAAGAGTAAAAGTCGACGCCAGCGTTACCGTACATCCGTCAGGTTTGGACATTTTTTTTTTTTTTTTTTTAGTACAGATTGCAGACTGTGTGTAAGAAGTGGATGTAGTCGCAGTGATGTCGCCCGCTGTGTTTGTGGACTACGCTTTTGGAAAGCCTTGAGTGTAAAGTGACACGAGAGGGTGGAGCCGAGTACGACCTGAACGCTGAATAAGACGATTAAAGGCGACCAAAATGTTACATTTAACTTTCATGAAGTGAAAACACACAGTGAAAGGGTTAAAGTTCTAAGACAAAAAACACGGACAACTCCCAGACCGAACAACGCCGTGTTAAAGACCCGTCAATCACCGTGTAGCCCCGCCCCTAAAGCATCCCCTGCTTTATGGTCTGTTTGACTCTAAATGGAGCATAATGTACTAAATGAATATCATGCTGTATTGAAGAAGACTGTAAACTAGAGATTGAGACCATAAACTCATGTTTACAATGTTTACTGAGGGAATAAATCAAGAGAGAAGTAGAGTCATTTTAGACTAGACTTCTATACAACCAGAGGAGTCGCCCCCTGGTGGACACTAGAGAGAATGCAGGTTTTCCGACCTGGAGTGTGCGCAAACAGCTCGGCGGCAGAGTGCAATAAGCTTGTCAAACTCTGCAAGGCCACCAGAGATGGTAAATGCAACCTAAACATATTGACTTTACAGATCGATGTGCTACTAGTGAGTGGGTAGAATACATTAACAGGGGTCTAATATTTAGTGCCAAGATACATAAACACGTATTCAGTGGAGAAACCTAGTGAGTAACATTACACCAGCCAGAAAGTAGGAGCACATCAGTCACTATATCCTTATCGTTGTCTAAAGTCATGTACAGAACTGTACAGAAAATTTTAAAATGGCTGCTACCAGCAGTCCAGCGGTTGTCCACATGTTTAAAATAGCTTGCAGCCGAAGACGACCGCCGGTGTTTCAGTTTAACAAGTGACCGTGTTGAAAACACCAACAGAACAATGTAAGTTCATCAAAACAAAGTCATCTGTGTTTATTAATCCATGTATATATTCATATTTTGTCACCTTACGTCCTCTTTAAGTGGGTCAAAATGTTTGCCTGCTACTGACAAGTTCCAGCTAATGGTAGTTGAAAACTGTCCATGCAGGTTCAGGTATAGTCCCACGAAAGAAAAAAAACGCTGCTCCATTAAAAATGCTGCACAATGTAAGAGCTTGCAGTAAAATGCGTGTTTAATGTGTAATAAATGTTCTGATTGTGACCAACGTTCTTCACACAGAGAAAGGCCATTATTATTATTCTGCATCCCTCCGCCCTCCACTCCGTCTCAGAAAAAGATGTGTTTTGTGTGGAAGAATTCCAATCTACTAGTGCAGCGTACTTTTGTACTATAATTGGTCATGTGCTGCTGGCTAGTTTAAATTCTGACAAAAGGATCACGTTTTAAGAACTAAACCGTCCTCTGAAAAAGTAGAAAACAATCATAGCTGTCCGATAAAGACGTTGGAATAGAAAGTAGAAGTCTTCTGCACATCAAAAATAAATTAGGCTTGATTGCATGATATCAATTTTAATCTCTTCTTACCTACTGCAGATAAACACCTCGATTTTTCACCTTCGATATGTCGCCAAACTCTTGTTGCATCCAGATGGCTGTAACTGCTCAATAACCAAACTAAATACTGACGTTTTGAAACGAGAAAAGAATTTTAACTACCCTCGCAGGATTTATGGGCCTGTTAGATACCGAAATGGGCTTTAAAATGTGAAATGATGCCTTCACTACTTGATTAGTAGCCGTTCCTGCTGAAATTATCGACTGCGACCGTGAATACAAAGCCGTACGATGTGCGAGTTTTAAAAAAAAAAAAAAGAATAGAAGAAAAAAAAGCACATTCTTTTTCCCTTCCTTCGGCTGAAGTACCCTTTTCAGAGCATCAGTATCGCCGGAGAAGATCACAACTCGCATGGCACCAGCTCCATCACAGCTCCCTCTCTGCCCGGGCCCGGAGAAAGATTTAAGAGACAAAAGGCAGGCGGGATGGCGGCGAGAAAGGGGTCTCTATGCTTTCACCTAATGAGGATAAGAAAAAATATGGAGTCCTTTCTTTCCCTTCTTAACTCCTCGAGATGCCTGGTTGGGGGTGATAAAGGGAGCGAGGAAATAATGGAGACGCCATTTCATGGAGCTGGCTGCGGCAGAGACGGAGGGTTTTTCCAGAAATAGAAAAGTTTAAAAAGGCGGCATCGCCCCGGACTGATGGACAAAACGTATCGGAGCGGCCTTCAGCTGCTTCTGTTATTGATCGAGGAAGACCGACTTTAGTAAGAAACTCGCTGCTTCGTTTGCTCACACTGGTTTGCCTTTCGCCCCTTGGCTGTTTTGTTTAATGCATTTTTCCATCATTCTTGTTTTAGTGTTGACAAAAGCTGTACCAGATGCCCCGCTTTAAATATCCGACAGTGCTTTTTGCCGTTGCCAAAACCACATGAACAGTGCAGGAATTCATCTCAATGACAAACGTAAGAGTTTGAGTACATTCGGAGGACTGGACCTTCGTGAGAAATGGCCACTTAATACCAAAAATTGAACAGATTGAACAAACATTAAAAGGTTTGGTTGTAAATCTGCCTCTGAAAGCACATCTCCACAAGTACTTGTAAGTCCTACGTTGACCTTTCAAGTTGGTTTTTTTTCTTTACACTGACAAACTGAAACCGATCCAAAAAATCACATTCTTAGAAAACAGCTATGCCTCGTGGCTTTCAACTGCCCAACCAACAGTTCAGGGGCCAGACAGTATCAGCAAAAGCAGGTGGAGTGGTTGGTCGGTAACTTTTCACTGAACCTGCACACACACACACACACACACACACACACACACACACACTGCCAAATAAATGAACTGCAGCTGTGCAAAACTAGTGTGAAGCCCTAGAACTGACAAAATGTATGTTTCCCTTAAAATTATCGCCCATTTGTATGCATTAGTACTGGGCAACGATTACAATTTTTAAATCGCGATTAATCGTATTGTTATGCCCAAAGTTCAATAATTATTAGTAGTGTATTGCGCACTTTATTGCGCAGTTATATTTCTTGCACTATCTGTGCTCAGTGTGCTGACTTTATTTGAAACGTTCTACTGTTGTGCAACATGAATAAAATGTTCTGTGCACGTTTGAGCATGTGAACGCAGCTCCCCCTGTTCATCAACATAATGCACCGTAACTCTGAGATTATTACGGTTACCCAGCGATGTCTGGTAGTCTCCAGTGAGAGCAACAGCTGGTGCACGTTGTGACTCCGTCTCTTTTGCAGTCCTCTCCTTTTCATACGACTCGTGTGTTCTTCCGGTGACGGTGCGTCAGGAGGGAGGCTCATACGTGCCGTCATTCATTGATCCTAAGAACGTTCCTCAGGCCGACATCTTCCAGGACGCCGATTGGCTCAAAACGCATTACTCGAAGCCTGACAAGATGGATTTTCCGTGCGATGTGTGATCCGGCAGCTCGTGACAACACGCTGCTGTGCACGGCGATGTTTTCAGTGGCATTGATTGATGGAGGCCCAGTTAGCTCAGCTGACCTCGTTATAGTGCTAGACGTGATAAGAGTGCATCTACAGCCTCCTGTCTACAACATACGGCTGCGGCTGTCGCACTGCAATTCAACTTTTTACTTGCAATATAACTTTTTTTTACTGCTTTTCAGAATCATTGACAATATTCCCCGCAATATCATGCTAGATATTACTTTTCTATTTTATTATTATTCCATTAGGCTCTGCTGCTAGTATTACTTCTTATACTTCTTATATTTACTCACGCAAATAATATTTGTTACTTTTTTCTATTTTGGTTGAATTTTTGGTCACTTTTATTGCAATTCTTTTATGCAATGGTGTCAGTATTACTACTTTACACTTGATAATTGTAATTCTGTGGTTCATGTATTTATTATTCATATTTGTATCTTAATAATGTAACCTAACTGTAAACATCTAAGATCCAGCGTCATCGTTTTGGGAGCTACTGCGGTTTCTAATTCTATTATCTTGTATCCGTTTGCGGCTGAGAGAGGAGATCTTTAGTTACTGGAATCCAAAGCCAGCTGCCCATGCATGCCTTGCGGGTAACACGGCACACAAATGTTAACTATTCCTTCATTACTCCCCTCAGACTGCCTGGCGCTGGACAGAGATGAACCGTGGCTGTCGGCAAGTGTGAATAAATGTGTTTAACGGTGCAAAAAGGAAGAGCTACCGAAGAAGAAAAGCCAGATTCTCCCCCCAACAGATCACTCCAATCCCCCTCCCCGTCACAGTCACCCCTAACATTTTCCTGGTAAACACTGCGCCGGGAGAGCTACAGGTGCTGTCCCGTCACTTCCAATTAGATGCCAGCTATCCAAATGTAGAGCTCCGTTAAGCAAGTGTCAGGACATCATTAGCGACGGGTCAAACTGCATTATGCTCAGACACCCCCAATCGTTACGGCCAAACAGGCTGGCTTCTCCTCAGCGCGCTTGAAAATGGGTGTCAGCGGTAGGCAAACAAAACTTCACTCAAACATGCGCGCCATTCCCGGAAGCTTTTTTTCTCCGTACAGTAAGCCGCGTTGTTCTCCTCAGACGACAGCTCGAATGTCCGGCTTCAATGCAAGGCTGTCTGGTGAAACTGAAGAGCGCGTTTCTTGATGTCCTGCCAAAAGCCCTCGGGGACATCAGGAGGGCTTCACAAGCCGTTTGGCTCACGACTCTCCAAAAATGTTTTGCAGGTAAATCTGCTTACTGAAGCCCAGGGTAAGGCTGAGGCAGGATGTACATATGCAGTGTAAGATAATTACTGCACGGCTGTCAGAGCTGCAACAAGCAGCATGAGTCACAAAACACACGGCCTACAAAGATGCTAAAGCTTGTTTCAACAGACAAAATATACATCATATATATATATTATTGTTGGCTGTATTTCTGTAGATATTGTAAATTACGTGTAGTTTCCAACACTACTTTGCGAGTCAGTGCTAAATGCTAACGTCAACGTGCAAGCAATGACGATGCTAACGTGCTGAGGTGGCGTAATGTCTTCTTCACCGTCTAAGATAAGCGCATCAGCATTTCTATGAGCTGCGATTGCAAAGTACAGCTCAGACTGACGGGAATGTCATTAGGTCATGAACCAAATTTCCAATTTTGAGCCGATGGTGGCGCTACAGCAGATTAAAAGTCAGGGGATCACCAGTGATTGAGCTTAATTTTGCAGTGAACATGAATGTCTTTGCAAAATCCAAAAGGCAATCCATCGAATAGTTGTGGATACGTTTCACTGAAGTGGGAACGTCGTGGTGGCGGGAAACCCTCTGAGGACCATGAACATTTACACCAAATATCAGGGAAATCCATTCAACACTTCTCTGGATCAAAGTAATGAACTAAACTTTTATTCGGCAAGCGACATTGATTTCAGTATCCTGGATCAAAGATACTTTATATTTTTCCTATTCTCACCTATTCATCGGTCTTCAAACCCCACATTGCTGACTTTCCGTCGACTTTTTGTCCGATTAGAAATAGTTACATCAGACGCACCTATAATGACATACAATAATCTCAAAGCCGCTATCAGTCACAGAGTTCATTAGCAACCATCCCTCGATGCTAAGCGATCCGGTGGTTTTTGCCCTCGGGCACTTTCCATTAACCTTCAGCTCTTTTTTTAAAGACACACCCATTAATGTTTAAAATTCCCTCAGTGCAAGTTTCTGTAACAAATCTATTAGCGGCCAATTCCGTCTATTTCTTTCGGGCACGCCTCGAGCTAATCGCAACCCAGCGCTAACGTTTCTCGATGCAGTAATAAACATTTGAAACCGGATGACCTGTTAACTCGAAAAGCCTGTAAACCCGCCGGAGGGCTAAATTATTCTCTCTACTAAATGTGCAACCAGCACAGAGCTGCAGTCACATGAAGCCCTTGTAGCTTCTAACAAATCTTAATTTTCCGGATTGTAGAGAATCAGTTTCATTCCTTTTCTTTGACTGACAACGACGCACGTCTGGAAAGTTCGTCAGGAGATTTTGATTGCGTTTCATCCAAAAACACAAACGCGTCGCATTTGGGGAAGACAGAGGCGGAGAGGAATATCCTAGTTCTGTCCTTCCTCTTGTGTGCCCGGCTCGGGAGAAATCGAGCAGAGCGAAGCGGAAAAGCAGCGGGATGTTTTGAAATGGATTAATGCTCCCACCGTTTGAGGTTAACAGCCTGTCGCCGGGCTTCCTTATCAGATGGCCAAGATCAATGGCACAAACACGTCCGCTCCCACCGAACGATCTGCCCGAGCGGCGTTGGACGCTGCACTGAGAACGAAATAAAATCATTATCCGGCAGCCAGCTGCTATTTTCTAGCCATTTGTCTTTTGCGAATCTCACACGGTGTGAAGAGAGGCATCCATTGACCTGTTGAGGGAGACTGATATTTTCTGTTGGAAGACTTAGAAACGAGGCGTATATAAAAAGAACAGAATCTTTTTTTTTAGATGTACAATTTGAGAGCACTGATGTTGGATATGGACTGACAATATATTGTCATTTGCAATATTTCGTGCACGTTTTGAGCCCCTAAATGTTGCATGTGCAGACTATTTAGACTGTCGGTTTAATTATTGGCGCCATTTTTGTCCAGCCATTGCTTTTTAGTTGAATATTAGTAAATATTAATGCCAGGAAGTTCAAAGCCCCAGCTATACAGACGGGCGAGCGAGCTTTAAACAACGATTTAAAACCGTTTACAGCGTCAGAATATCTGGTTATTGCATGCTCAGCAACAATAATACAACAGCAAACTCAATGCCAACGGGATTACCAACGTCTCAGAACAACAGGTGTTTCAGTTTAATCAGTGACCGTGTTAACTGGTGATTTTCAGCCGAATGCGTCCGTGGTTTAGCAAAGATAATAAACACAGATGAGAGTATATTTGAAATTGGTTGAAGGCTTTTACGAGGAGACCTACATGTTGTCGGACGCATTCGGTTGAGAGTCACCACTGGACTGTTTGTAGCCCCCGGTTCAAATCTCAGTAAAGTCAAACCTCTGAGTCCCATGTTTGACGTTCTGCACATGAACAAAGTTAACATAGTTGGAAGCATCTGGGAAACGTTAGACGCCACGTTTCTCCACCGAATACATGCATATATTTTACCACTAAATATTGGTACGTTGCCGCCTCTGGAATTCGTTCACCATCCGTCCCTGTTCCACTCGTTTAGGTTCGCGATCTTTGGTGGTTAATGCTTGACAAGCTGTCCACCGTACTTCCGTTGCCAAATTGCGTTTGCACACTTATGTTTCCCAAACCGTTTAAGGGGCTATTGAGGGGAAATCTAGGGCTTCATTTGGACCGGATCCTGCTGGAAAACGACCCGGGACCTTCCAGATTGGGACCAGCGCCTGTTTGGCACCTCCTTTGTCTGCAAATCAATTTGGTGTAATATTTATTGTTTTCCATTCCGTCATTCTTTTATGTCAATCCTGACGCGCATTTGTTTTTGTGCATGCAGGAGGAAACTGACAGAGCTTGTTAGTCTCATTGTTGTGGGCGTAATGTGTGCGTGTAATATTTTTGGCGTGTTGCTGTAAGCCCCACAGCTACTGTGAGGTTTGTGCTGCTCGACGGTAACGCGAGTGCGCTCCATTCCCATCGTTGTGGGCGTATGGTACGTGGCTTAACTGTCATGTCAGAAGATGCAACAACATCTTCTACTGGTGCACTTCACCGGTCTTGATGTCATTTAGTACGTCTTGTATAGTTAAGCGCAGCAGCACCGGGCACGGCCGTTTTTTTTTATCTGTTCCACGACTGCCGGATCAGCAGCCGCTCTCTGCTCTGGCTTCTGATTTTACACAATTAAGCCCCGAGTGGAAGTAAAGAAAATTAAATGCTTTATTATCCTTCCAAAATAGTTTCAGGCAACATTAAGCCGATAACTTGTGAAACCATGGAGTGTTTCCTTTATATACTGCTGTAATTGTGTTGACTCTACTTCTTGTTTTTTCCCCTGTAAACAAAACCGGCAAAGACTCGAGTCCACGCTGGTGACTCGTCACGGCTCGGCGGCGGAGAGTCTGCGGCCGCATTGAGCCCTCAAGAGGAGAACGTGTCGAGTCATCAACCGCAAACACTGAAAGCAGGATGAACTCTTGTCACGCGTCAATGAGAGAGTGTGTAACGAGGCTGAAGGATGTAATGAGGTAGCTTAACAGTGAGTTCGGTAAAAAATGTAGAGAGCGGAGAAGACGAGAAAACAATATGTCCAGCCCGGTGTCATGGCAGGCCGTGAAAAAGACGCAAAATAATCAGAACTATTACTTAAATAAATGACATTAAAATATATTAGTCATCGCCATAAGTTGTACCAGTTATTTTTTAAAAAGAGGGTAGTAACAATTTCAGAGTAGGTTTGTGATCTCTGTCTCTCGTTTTCTCTCTCCATCTCTCGTTCTCTCTCCATCTCTCGTTCTCTTTCTCTGTCTCTCTCTTGTTCTCTCCATCTCTCATTCTCTTGTTCTCTCTCCGTCTCTCGTTCTCTCTCTCTCTGGTTCTCTCTCTCCGTCTCTCGTTCTCTCTCTCTCTGGTTCTCTCTCTCCGTCTCTCGTTCTCTCTCTCTCGTTCTCTCTCCGTCTCTCGTTCTCTCTCTCCGTCTCTCGTTCTCTTGTTCTCTCTCCATCTCTCGTTCTCTCTCTCATTCTCTCTCTCTGTCTCTCGTTCTCTCTCTCTCTTGTTCTCTCCATCTCTCGTTCTCTCTCCATCTCTCGTTCTCTCTCCGTCTCTCGTTCTCTCTCTCTCTTGTTCTCTCTCTGTCTCTCGTTCTCTTTCTCCATCTCTCTCTCGTTCTCTCCATCTCTCGTTCTCTCTCGTTCTCTCTCCATCTCTCGTTCTCTCTCTCTCTTGTTCTCTCTCTGCCTCTCGTTCTCTTTCTCCATCTCTCTCTCGTTCTCTCCATCTCTCGTTCTCTCTCCATCTCTCGTTCTCTCTCTCATTCTCTCTCTCTGTCTCTCGTTCTCTCTCTCTCTTGTTCTCTCCATCTCTCGTTCTCTCTCTCTCGTTCTCTCTCCGTCTCTCGTTCTCTCTCTCGTTCTCCCTCCATCTCTCGTTCTCTCTCTCTCTCGTTCTCTTTCTCCGTCTCTCTCTCGTTCTCTCTCTCTCGTTCTCTCTGTCTCTCGATGAAACACCTAATCAATTCCTTCATCATGAGAAACTTTGAGTGCGCCTGTGCCCCCCCCCCCTCACTTCAGCAGGAGTCCAACAGGCGATCCTTCTGGTGACCAAAAGTGTGTTGAGCTCTGCATTTCATTCCTGAAAATACCACACTATGAACTATTGTTCATAGTGTGCACATCAAAACATAAGCCACATCAAACATCAAACATAAGCCCCTCATCCCCAGACCAACACGTCTAGAGGAGGCGCCCTCTCAGTGTTACAGGCAGAAGTGTGCTCAAGTCTCACCTCTTTGTTTTCTCCACATTAATCTTGAGGTAATTGTGTTCACATCAGCCCGGTGAGGTGCCGAGCGTCTCTCTCGGGAAATCAAAGCGGGGGGACTCGTGCCGAAAGCTACAGTGGGCCGTTGAAATGTGATTTGTAGATGAAAAAAAACAACTAAACTTTCATCATTTAAAAGACTTCTCAAACGTTGGATATTTCAAAACAAGCCTTTCATTGTCTCGAAGCATATGAAGCTACAGGGAAAAGGCATTGTGCTGTCACAGCAAACAAATAGAGGCATCAATCCAATAAATATCAACGTAAACGGTGTCGAGACGAGGAGCCCGTACTGTCTACCACTGTCTGTGTTTGTTCTTCATCGAACCAAGTCCAAGCATAACCAGAACGATTTCATATTTACCAGGGATAGGTAACGGTTTGGAACGTGAGCTTGGCCGGAGAATCGGAGCAGCTGGGGGGCGGTGTTGCAGTCGCTCTACCGCGCCGTCGTGACGAAAAGAGAGCCGAGCCGCAGAAAGGCAGAGCTCTCTATCTAGAGCGGCAGTCTTGGTTGGAGGGTGGCTGGCGTCTCCCTCAGAGATAGGGTGAGGAGTTCGGTCGTCCGTGAGGGACTCGGAGTAGAGCCGCCGCTCCTTTAGCGTGGAAAGGAGCCATGTTGAGGTGGTTTCGGGCATCTGGTGAGGATGCCGCCCGGGCGCCTCCCTAGGGAGGTGTTCCAGGCTGGAAGGAGACTCCTGAGGGAGGCCCGGGACCAGGCGGAGGGACTATATCTCCAAACTGGTCCTGGGAGCGCCCCCCAGTCAGAGCTGGATGATGTGGCACCGGGAAAGGGAGGTTTTGGGGTCCACCTGCTGGAGCTGTTGCCCCCGAGACCCGATCCCGGATAAGTGGTTGAAGATGAGATGAGACCAACTATGTAGTGGCAGAAAGTCCATTTTCTAAACTAAAGGGGTCGAGGTCATCTCATTCTCTGCTGCGCTGTCGATGCAGAGTTATATTAAAGTAATACATTAAAGATGAGCTGTAATACAGCAGGGAGGTCAGTCTAATGATACATCCTGCTGGTGAGCTTTAAGACCCAGAACATGTAAATATCTCAAGATGATTATTATGGGCAGATATTTAGCTGCATTATTGTAGAAGATTTTACTCGCAGTAGTTTTCAAACTATGAACCATTTCTCAGCTTTTATGTTTATGTATTGCCAAAAAAAGAGCAACAACATCCTCTGCTGCTTGCAGAGATAATTTTTTTTTAAAGCTGGTCTTTGCTGCTGCATTCATGAACACTCCTGCAGGTGAGAATTTTCAAACGGTAGGAGGAAAAAAAAACAAAAAAAAAAGGTTTGCTGTTCTGCAGCACTCTGGAGCGTGGAACGCCTCTGAGCGCTCTTCTGTGGGCACTGTTTCAACATTAAGCAGCAACAACAACAAGATAAAAGTTAGGAAAACTTTACTGTGGTGGAATGTGGAAATAGATGGAAACCAGTGGCTCCCTGGAAGGTAGAAATGCACCCGACAAAGCTACGGTGTGAGGTAGAGACTGGATGTGAAACGTGCTAACGTAAACCCGCATATGTACTTTTTAAGGTTATGAAAAGAAGCCGTGAACAGCAGACGTTGCTCTTTCTGCGGCTTAATCACATCACTGTGATTATGACCCATACGTTTGATTTCATTACGGACGAAACAGAAAATCACGCACGGCGACGGAACACACCGGTTCATCGTAGATTAGATAATCTCTGCTAAAAGATCGGTGTGTAAAAGTCGGATTCTTATCGCGCGGCTCCGAAGAAAAGGTCCGTGTACAGAGGTGGAGACGCCTTAAAAGGCTATCAAGCTCCATCACATTTTAATGGCATCGGAGTCACTGACAGGACGGGAAAAACAAGGTCCAATTTGGCCCCCAAAACGGGGGGGGGTTCTGTAAAAACGCCTCAAGCGCTGTGATGCAACACTGTCCTTCTGCTTCAAAGCGATCCCTCTGCCTCGGTGTTTCTCGGTGTTTTCAGACGCCGGCATTCCTGGATTCCTTCTCTAAAGGTCACAGGCAGGTGGACGGTGACTCCTTGCCCTCGTACGTCCGGTGTTTCCTATTAACTTATCGATCCCGTCGGCATCAACGAGGGGGGAAGCATAAAGGTTAGAGCCGAGCGTGCCGTCCCCGCCCCCTCCTCTCATCAAATATGCAGATGGTCTGGAGACATTAAAAGTTGGCGGTGAAAGGAGCCAAAGCTACTATTTGACTTGGGAAATAAGCCCATAAATAAAACCCTGCTTTCATAAAATACTGGCAGTAACCTTAACGGAAATAATCGGAGACGCTGCAGCTCTTTAGTTCCAAAAATGGATATTTTAAAAGATGACAATGTGGATAAATCATTTTATTTTTGTTCTTCTGGCGAGTCTGGACACGAGGCTCTGCCGTTCACCTCCTCACAAAGCTGCCTCTGACTTATCGTAGCCTGAGATGTTACTACGGTGAGGAGATGCAGAGAGGCAGTCGCAGGTGTTGTCCAGATGTTCATGCAGAACGCTGGGAGACGCATGCAGTGTTTTCTGGCTGTGTGTGTGTGTATATATATATATATATATATATATACACACGTGTCACTGATGTCATTTGTTGTGGCCACTGGGAAACGGGACTGTTTTCAGGACTCGTGCAACTTAAAAGGACACGAAAGACACAAAGATCCCACTTTCATGGAACAACAATAAGTGAAAAATCTTTCCACACACAATGACAACAACGTATTTCTGCTGACGCTACAGGTCACACGTATCCTCACTCATCATTTCACAGTCACGCCTCATATTGGATTAATATTCCGGAGTTTCCTTGCTTTAAGTGTTGATAGCGCCAGAAAAAAAAAATCTGGCATTCGGATTGAATGCAAATCAGGAGAAGCTCAATTTGTTGCTGGAGGCTCACTCTGCAGAGTCTTTTCTTTTCTTTTTTTTTTACTCAAATTTGCCGGCGAGCTGTTGTGCATCTTGTTTGGTTCTTGAATTCATGTCTTAATATTGCTCAGGTTGCAGAAGTAAAGCACCGGTACACAGCGGGTTCTTTTTCTTTTTTCCAACAAACATCTCTGAATAACACAGTGTTTTGTTATATAACCGGCTGCTGGAGCCGGTGAACATGCACACACACACTTAAAGAGCTGAACTCTGGTTTGACATGGTGACTGGTTCAGTGGAACCGGTGGCGCTTTGTAAAAAAAGGCCCGTTATTCCTTTCTGCCTCGTGTCGTTTTTTTAGAGTCGCAAGATGGGAATAGTTGCCGTTTTCTTACTAAACCCTACCAAGCGTTACATAAACTACTGAACCTCCACATCGCATGCGTTGAGGCCGTGAACCCCCGGCAGCCCTGCAGATGTGGTCGTCCTCCCTCAGCTTTGATCCGCTGCTGAATAATAGATCGTGGCCAACTAGTCAAGTCTTTGCCTTCCAAGGCCTGTATTTGTATGGCTGCTGCTGCCGCCGCTGCTCGCTGCCTCTCTTTACCCAGGCGTCCCTGCCCACGGCTCCTCGCTCCGCTTTCCTGTTTGTAATAGTTTGTGCCGGCGAGAGTCGGAGGTTCGCGCCGTCACGCCGGGAGACTCCGGAGAGAGAGAGAGAGAGAGAGAGAGAGAGAGAGAGAGAGAGAGAGAGAGAGAGAGAGAGAGAGAGGAGCAATGCTGCGGTTCGCTTCCATGTGAGGAAAAGAGAAGCGAGAAAAACAACCACAAGGAATTGCTTTATGTAATCTTTTATGTCTGAGTCTGCATCCTCGATTTATGAGGCTGTAAACAGTATGCGCATATTTCATCACCGCAAGGCGAGCGAGAGAGACTGTGTGTGTGTGTGTGTGTGTGTGTGTGTGTGTGTGTGTGTGTGTGTGCGCGTGTGTGTGGACGCTGTGGAGAGAGGGGGAGTGTAATACCGCCACGATATTAGAACGTGAATAATGCATTTCATCCACCTTTTCAGTGTAAAATAAGACCGGGCCATTAAAAAGCTGCGAAGTGAAATTGATGATAAGCATCCACAGAGCTGTGTGGTCTCTGAGGAGTTCAACATGAAGCCCCCCCCCCCCGTCATCAGACATGCAGGGCTTGACTCACAGTCCAGTCCGGACCAGCTACGGCCTAAATGTCTTTTTTTTTTTTTTTATAGACCAAAGGGTGGAATAACTCACGTGAATTTATGACAGCAGAGTGAGATCTGTAGCGTCATCATCAGCTGGACTGGAGATGATCGTTCACGCTGTGACTACTGTAACTCTTCTCCTCACTCAGTGTAGCTGCTCTCCAAAAAATGGCGCCGCCAGATTACTCACCGGGACAGATCGACGGTCTCACATCACCGCCCCCCCCATGCTCCCTGTCTCTCCACTGGCTCCCTGTAGCATTTAGGCTCCACTTTAAGAATCTCACCCTGGCTTACAGAGCGACACACGGTCGGGCTCCTGCGTATGCGGCTGAACTACTTCACCCTCACTCGCCCGGCCGCGCTCCGAGGTCAAACACTCGCCTCACGACCCGCGGTGAGCGAGCTTTTGAGGCGGCAGCGCCGAGGCTGTGGAGCGCTCTGCCTGCTCACTTACGTTTCGATGATTCCGTGAATTCATTCCAGAATCAGCTCAAGACGCACCTGTTCAGACTGACGTTTGTTTAAAACTCATCTGCTTTTTAAGCCGTGGTTTAACTGTGTACTTTTTTTTTTTTGTGTGTCTTCTTAAACGTAAACTTTTGGCCCTCATCAGGTCACTTTATAAGGTCCGTTTCGTGGAACACCAGCATGAATCAATCGCAACGGTTTCTGTTTCTTGTGTTGTTGTTGTTTTTTCCAGCAGCCTCTTCAATTTCTGTGAATTTCGAATTACTGCAAGAAAAAACCCTGTTCTAATGCATACTTGTTGTCAAATTAGTATCGAGGTATGAATGCTAAACGCACACTACATTACACCCACCACTAATAACACTTAATAATACGATATCACGCGTGGTTATAGACTCTTAGAAAGTCTTACTGATGACATAGAAGGTGGTTCCACCTTCGCTTCCCCATCGCTTTGCATTAGACAGAACCATCTGTCGGGTTCCTTCAAACTCTTCTCAGCTGAAGGCCTTTTACACATCAACCACACGGGAATGGGAATGTTAGGAATCTAACACTAGCAGCTCTGTCTGAGCTAAGCAGCTACTGTGAGATACTTCATCGAGTTCTAAAGAGACTTTAAAGTGTTTTCTCCGACAGAGTTTGAGTTTCCTCTGGCAAACAGGGAAGCAGAGTGTATGTCAAAGGGCTTTTATTGTGAAAGGGAGGGAAGTGTGAACGGAAAAATCTGGTCTGCGCTTTATTTGTCAAGGTTGAAAGCCTTGTCTGATTAGGTGACGCCTTCATTTGACTGTTCATGACAGAAACAAAAAGGTTTGAATGGATGCATTTGCAAACTATTTTTTTTGTAGGGAATAAACCAGATGCGTGTGTGTGTGTGTGTGTGTGTGTGTGTGTGTGTGTGTGTGTGTGTGTGTGTGTGTGTGCGTGCATTTATTTTGATAGGTGTGTCATTCAGCCCATGCTGGATATCAATTTGATCAGCGTGCGACCGGAGAAGACTGGGAAGAGAGCATCGACGTATTGACGACCGAGTTAAGGTGAGAGCGCACCACGGGAAAAGCGAGGGGCCCACATCCTGTTTGCATGCCGATCGATACCGCTACAAGTCTAAATGGTGAGAAGCGTCCGGGTCACACGGGGGGAGGAGGAGGAGGAGGAGGAGGAGGAGTCCTGGATAACGCAGGAGCGAGGTGGGCGAGAATGTGTGAGTGGATGGTGCTTTTTAAAGAGACGGGTAGAAAGAGAGAGGACATTGTGTATTTGTTGCGCCACCCTGAACCCTCTGTGGTGTGATATCAGAGACCTGAAGCGGCGCTGTGGCCTAGTGAGACGGGTGACACGCCAGAGAGAGGTGAGTTATTCCTATAGGTGTTCAGGCTCCTGAGGACGTTTTAAGAGAATAAAAAACCCATCAGCTTCTCGAATTAAGTGCCAAAAAAAACCCCCAGCAACCTCTTTGGGTCGAAGAAAGCGGTTCAATAACTGTAAGTAACATCCAGGTGGAAGAGCTCTCACTCTAATATTCTGTCCAAAGAAATGCTTCGCCGAGCACAAACGCCGTCTTCTTTTTACGTTCACATGATGCAACACCTGGAGCAGCCGCTGGCCGACCAACGGCTTCACCAGCCTTGTTGAGCGGAGAGAGAGTTTTCATTAGAATGTGTTGTTTTGAGTTCAACCCTTCCTCATCAAAATGCACACTGTGCATCGTTGAGACCTAACAAACATCTCGAGTCCTCCGTCACCCCCGGACCGGCCTTCAGCGGAGCCGCAAACAGCCGGCGCCGCTCTTTGAGCACGACGAGATCAAACATCAAACAACACACACTTGACTTTAGTTTCTGTCTTCTGTCTGTGAGAGCGAATGTAAAGCCTTGATGGAGCTCACTGGTTATAAGACCTCAACTAAATAAGCCGTTTTAAAAAAAAGCTCAAAGTTTGCTCACTAGCTTTTTCCAGAGCTTTGGACTGACGGACGATGAAGTGTTTGTCGCGGTCGATTTCTGAAAAGCTGATTGCAGCTATCGGGGGGGGGGGGGGGGGCTGGAGCAGGAGAGGAGCGTCTGTCTGCGGTTGAAGGAGAGGACCAGGTGTGAGTCACAGGAGGAGGGAGAGGAGGGATCCTGCAGCCACCGCACCAACGACACCAGAACATGTTCCAGAACATCAATGTGCAGTAATCCACGCATAGACTGTGTAGGAAGTGGACGTCACCCATTGGTTAGTGGACCGACGTTACAAAGCATCGCCATCTTGGATTACGGCCGTCGCCATCTTGACTTTTTACATCCGGTGAACAGAAGTGACCATATTTGGAACGCGAGGAGTGACGTAGAGACGCCGTATACGGCTCTGGTAGCAATTCCAGTAAGCCCCGCCCCTAAATCACCCCCTGCTTTCTGGTCTGTTTGACTCTAAATGGAGCATAATGTACTAAATGAACATCATGCTGTATTGAAGAAGACTGTAAACTAGAGATTGAGACCATAAACTCATGTTTACAATGTTTACTGAGGGAATAAATCAAGAGAGAAGTAGAGTCATTTTAGACTAGACTTCTATACAACCAGAGGAGTCGCCCCCTGGTGGACACTAGAGAGAATGCAGCTTTTAAGACACTTCGGCATCGGCTTCACTCGGCAGAACCGGAGGTCGCCGCCTGAATAGTAATGAACCAGGAAGTACAAAGACCGTGAAAACCCACACGGGGCGGGTGGGAAGGGAGGCGCATGAGTCAAAACGAAAAAACGTTCATCCAGGAGATGTTTGTAAGCCGAGTGAAACAAAGAAGTCAACTTTGATTTATTATTTGATATATTTAGTAACTTTTGTATAAAAACACACATAAAATGAGTAACTTTTCCTTTAAGAGACGTTTTATAAACAGGAGTGACGCAGCAACACAGTGACCCTTCCTATGACTGAGAGCAAGAGCTGAATCAAATATGTACTGCAACATGAAAAGTGTAATCCCGGTCTC
>NW_027176370.1:0-122173 GCF_023349555.1 Cebidichthys violaceus | reverse complement strand
TCTAGTCCACATTTAGTCTCTCATAATGTGACCAAATTCTAACCATCTCCAAAGGATTGTTAGCTGTTTCTTGCATCCTGTGACACTTGCAATGAATGTGTATTTGTGCTGCTGAAAACACAGTTTGACTCATGTTCATGCTTAGTGGAGTGCGTGCAAACCTTCTCAAACACGATGCAGCATCTTTAAACATCGTTCCTGTAAAGAAGCTTCCCCCCTGTAATAGCCACTCTACGCTGCCCGTTCTCCTAGGTGGCGCTGTTGCGCATGTCATGGAGCGAGCTCTTCGTGCTGAACGCCGCCCAGTGCTCCATGCCGCTTCATGTGGCCCCTCTGTTGGCAGCTGCAGGCCTGCACGCGTCGCCCATGTCAGCGGAGCGCGTGGTGGCCTTCATGGACCACATCCGTGTCTTCCAAGAGCAGGTGGAGAAGCTGAAGGCCCTGCAGGTCGACACGGCAGAATATTCCTGCCTCAAGTCCATCGTGCTCTTCACGTCTGGTGAGTTTCAATGAAGCACATGTGTCATGTAAACAGTCGAGAGTCACAGGGAAACTGCGTTAAATGTCATTGGTGTCACGTAACGTTGAAACAGGATGTTGAAGCAGGGTTTAACTAGTGGTGGGTGGCTCCAAACTGTGTCATCAAAAAGTTTATAAGCAATTGCAAATCCATGGCCCAAAAATGTCAAATGTATGGTATTACCGCTCTCTAAGTTTTCTAAGAAAACAAAACAAAACTTGGACATCGGAAAGAGAACCTCAGGAGAGGAAATCCTGCAGACGACTGAGGATGCAATTTATCTCCCAGAGGAAAAGATACTTAGAAGATATATAAACAGTTATATGAATAGAAAGTTGAAACAGTAGCATTACTTTAAGTTGCATTTTGGTGTAATAAATCAAATATAGGTCCAAAAGGATTAGTTGAGACTAACATTTTCGAGAGGAATCAGTCCTTTCACTTGATCTTAATCCTCTACTCAAACTCGGACTCGCAGAGGATCATGGGTAGATTCTGATGTCAACAAAAACACCACCTCTCTCCTGTGAGTAACTTTACTTTTGCTCCGGCAGAACAGGAGGAATTAGCGGGCGGGGTGGGCTGACGTCTGTTGGCACGGGAACGTCCTCTTAATTGGTTTATTCATGTCGACGGGGACACTTAATCGCAGGGTATCAAAGCACGGGTAAACAGCTCAACCTGAATTTAAGAAATAGCTAATAGGAGGATTGTTTTGTGCATTTAAACATAGCCAAGTAAACTCCGGCAGATAATTAAACTGTTTATTTATCAGGGGCGAGATACAACCATTGAATTAAATCATAAATGTAAATACATCTGAATTAAAATGTATAATATCGGTATAGAAATTAAAACAGAACTTTAATCATTTCAAGTTGTCGAGGACACACTTCTCATGTCGGATCGATTGGGGAAAATGTCCGCAGTGTAGGAATATCCAGCGAAAATACTGAACATACAGCATGCGTCATTCTATGCATGTGCACTGTTGCACAGTATAAAAGAAGAGAAGAAGAAGAAGAAGAAGAAGAGGAGGAGGAGGAGGAGGAGGCGAGCATCTCTTCCACTGAAAATGATCGAAAATAGCGTTTCAAATCTATCAGTGAGCATTTACATAACGGACACCTATGCTACCCGTTATGTCTAAAAAAGCTATATAACTATCAGCGTTGTCTACTAAATAAGAAGAGATGCTTCAAGCATTAATGTGTATCTGTTTATGAAAGGCACACTGGCCAAGAGAGAAAGAACCAAAGTCCAGGACCATTACGCGATGATTTCACCGTAAAATTAGAAGTTCTTAGTGCCAAGAAACATCTCCTCCCTCTGCTGTGTTGAAATCCAGTTTGAGCTCGCAGGCAGACTCACGAGGCCGACTTCAGCCGCGCTTAACCCGCAACCTCTTCACCTCCGCCGAGGCTGACCGAGACGTGACCTCTAATGCTGCAGCAGATACTGTCTCGTTGGCCCCGTATGCAAATGCTTCCGCTACAGTCCTCCCACTAGTCGGTCATGGTCTCTGCCCTCCATGAATTTCACTGTAATTTGATCGCTCTTTAATACTGTAAAAGGCCGCTATTCTCCCTGTGAGTAGCTCCCCGTGCCTCACCTAAACCACTTCTTTTTTGTTTTAGCTGGGGTTAACCGTAAGATTTTACCTGAATCTTTGACGTCAGTATTTAGATTTAGATTTCTGCCCATGTAATACATTTCACATTTTGTTGGAAAGACAAGTGGTCAATTACTTTTTCTATTGACATTGCACCAAAAGAAAGTTTCGATAGAGACAGATCAATTATATACACACATGCTAATCTTTGACCTCCTAAAAGCCAGCAGCCACGGTCTGCTAAAATTGCTTCCTTGTGAAATAGTTAACCAGTTACCTTCTTCCCTGCATAAAACAACTCTCAGTTGGACGTACTGACAAAGAAAGTACCTTCCTGCAAGCACAGATTTGTCTATTTATAGCTGTTTGCACCCCCCCCCCCCCCCCTCCCCGAAAACAAAACAAAAACAGGACTTGAGCTTCACACCCTCCTCCCTGCGTTGAATTATGTTCTCCCCACTGAGCTGCAGACACGATTAAATCAAAATACAATGGTGTTACATCTTGAGGAAACCCATGAGATGGCACTGTTTTGATACTTCTTATATACAAACCCCCGTTGAGGTTTATCCCAACAGTCACGGGGCTCCAGTGCCAGCCAAAATACTGTCACATCTGGGCTACTTCCCGGAGAGATCATGCTTTGTGACCCAGGGGGAAACGGGAGGTGAAGAAGCCAACACTGAGACGTGTCTCGTCCCTGTTATTTATTATTTTATTTTTTTCCATTTATTGCATTTTCCCTCTTTTCTCCCTTGCATGATGCACTCTGTGTGTACCTAGCGCCTCTCTGCCATGTATGTATGTATGTGTCTGTAGATCCACCTCTCCCCTGCTCTCATCAGCCATCTCCTCCTGCTTGATCCCATCTATTATTGAAACCAGTCATCCACCCCTCCTCCCTGCACGCTCCCCAAACCCAACCCCAAGCCCAGCACAGGCCCCGGGACCCCTGCCCCCACCACGGGAGTTGAATTATGTATGGTGGGTTTCAGAGAGACGGAGAATTCGCCACAGCCCCGGCCATGACCTACATAACCCCTGTAGCCCTGAGCATCCCATGTGACGTCCCCGTATGCGGGCAGATGTACCCACATGTATACACGTCTGCAGATGTCTTGCCCAAAAGAAGACAATACATTTAGTGAAACGTGCAGAGACTAACACCGAAAATTTGAAGTTAATGTAGACGGACATGCTCACACGCACGCACTAGACGGACCCGTTAATAAACCTGACTCCTGCAGACTTGGTAGGCTGAGCTAACAAGCTCAGACAAACACCAATCGTCTTTCACCTCCCTCCGAGTGCCCCTCCCCTCCGCTCCTCCTGTGAAGCCCAGTCCCATCAAGCCACATCAGGGAGCGGGCATCTCAGCGCTGCCACCCTGATCCTTCACCCCCACTGACCCTGTGTGTGCCCAAGGATCAGACAAAAGAACACGCCGCTTGGCGTGTAAAGGGCGCCCACAGAGCTGTCGCTTCGGCACGCGATGCGGTTTCAGTCCCTCGGACGGCTTTGCTAATCCCAACCAGGCAGGGACTGCCTTGTCACGCAGGACCCAAAATGGCGGCCCGAAAAAAAAAAGAAAGCAGTCCAGCTGCCCCCCCCCCCCCTGTGTGGAGGGGAAATACAGCTGAAGTGGGAGCAATTATTCACTCAGAATGATGAGAACAGCGGCCGCTGAGGGGGAGGGGGAGGGGGGGAGGGAGGGGTGGACACACTCAATTAAAATATGACGTAAATTACATTATTTTTTTTGTTGTAGTGGCGCTAAGGCCCAGCAGGGTTTACACAGGGGACAGATCAAAGTGTGAGATGACAAAGGGGACCAACGATGCAAGGTGACAGGTTAAAACCCACGGGCCAGCGCTTTTAGACCAAAAGAACGCGCTTGAGAAGAAATCGTCCTCATCAAAAAAAAAAAAACCTGTCTTCCAAACGAGGGTTCACTCAGGGGGCAGAGTCCACAGAGCACTGCCGCTCAACGTACAGTATGTGGCACAGTACAGTGAATTGTGTCTTTGTTTTGAGTTCACACATCTCTGACCCCCTTTGCTAAATCCCCCCGTGCTCTCCCCGGCACACAGAGGGTGCGAAAAGTATCGCGCACAGTGTTACGCACTCTTATCGGCCGTGCGAGACTCTTGCCGGGGGGGGGGGGGGGGGGGGGGGGGCGGGAGCAGAACACGGCTGCGGGGAAAGGGAACGCTGTAGTGTGCTGTCGGCCACAGGGGTGGTGGTAGAGACGCACCTCTGCAGTGACAACCGTGATTTCGTCAAGTTTGAGCAAGATTCCTCTGACCTGAGGAGTTTGAAATGGAAAATAAAGCAACCGTCAGCACTTCAGTACATTTTATGACCCTTCCGCATCAACATGTATCTGCTTCGATCATCTAGATGACATTTAAAGTGCAGCATCAGGTTCAAGACCTCACGTTGAGCCACTTATCACAAGTACAATTTTTGCAAAATCGAAACATCAGTTGGACTACACAATGCTGATTTGATGATTTGTCCCGTAGTGTTTTCATTGCTAATATTTTCTACTTTCTTGCATGGTGACACTGTAGTAAGGATTCTGCTTGACAAACCATAAATCTCTCTTCCTCCCCTCTAGATGCTATGGGGCTGTCAGACGTCGCCCACGTGGAGAGCATCCAGGAGAAGTCCCAGTGCGCCCTGGAGGAGTACGTAAGGAACCAGTACCCCAGCCAGCCAAACCGCTTCGGACGCCTCCTCCTCCGCCTGCCCTCCCTGCGCATCGTCTCCTCTCCGGTCATCGAGCAGCTGTTTTTCGTCCGCCTGGTGGGCAAGACGCCCATCGAGACGCTGCTCCGCGACATGCTGCTCTCGGGCTCCAGCTACAACTGGCCCTACATGCCCACCGTGCAGCGCGACCGGCCCATCTCCCTCCACTACAACGAGAACGGGCCCTGAGGTGGAGGAGGCAGACGAGACGGAGGAGGGGAAGCTGTGGGAGAAATGCAGGCTGAAACGTCCATCCGTCTGACTTCTCACCCATCCACCCATCCATCCATCCATCCATCCATCCATCCATCCGTCCGTTCATTCATTTCAACTACTCCCTCACCATTCCGCTCAAAAATACCCAAACTGACAATGTAATCCATTACCGTCCCGGTTACACAAGCCAGCCAATCATTCAGCGTGTTCCGTTGCAGAGACTCGGTGGCTCGTTGCATCCCGTCAGCCCGACGGCGCAGTCTACCTTTTTTTGAGATGTGGCGCGAGATGGACAAGTTGGTAGAACGAGTTATTGCGCAGTTCACCAGCAGGTCTGTTGGACTCACTTCAGATGATCGGTCTCAAAACCCCACGAAGACAGGGGCAGAAGAAGACAAAACAGTTGGTTTATCGTTGGTGCTAGCCTACATTTACCTAGGCTGTGTACGAGCATCTCAGTAGGACGAAATACTGAGCAAGGGCTTTGCCAATGGGACTCTAAAACCAAGAGCACAAGGCCCACTGTGTAATATACCAATTTTTTTTGAAAAGAAAGCCTGAAGCCATTAAAGAAGACAAATGCCAAAATGTCTTGGACTTTTGCAGAGGATATGTTTTAATTGTGCGTGTGTTTGTATTAGCACTGTTTATATGGAGAGAGAACTCATGATTGTGTCCATATGTACAGTATATTGTTGATTCATAGGCATCTATAGCATAGTAGGGTTCAATGGGAAAAAAGCTCAGGTTCAAAGGGTGAGGTAGCCAGCCAGACAGACAGCCAGACAGACAGCCAGACAGACAGACAGACATGCCAATATCAGAACAAGAGCAAAAGACCAGTACAAATTTACAGCAGCCTGTGCCAAAGCTGAAAAATGCAAATTGTTTGGATATGTTTGTGGTAGTGTTGGTGATGAAAATGTTGTGTCTATAATTTGACTATATACTTGTTTTGGGGTCTCAGGGGCAGAGAAGGAAAAAAAAAAAAGGAAGAAAAAAAAAAAGAAAAGAAGAAGCCTAGGCACTTGCATTGTAAAGTAGTCAGAAGCTACACTTATTCACTCCTGAAAAAGCACAGCACTGGTGGATTCTTGCTGCCCTTATGCCATTCGATCGACCTACCTTTTCACTTATTCAGAAGGCCCGTTGAAACTTCTTACATGTTGTTTTCACAGGAGTAACTCAACACATGCTCATTTTTTTTTTTTTTTTTTTTTTTGTTTCATTGTCTTGATTGTCAATATTGGACCTTATGAATTGGGCAGGGGGGAGGGGGAGGGGGAGCATTTTACAAAACTAGCTGTACTTGCCTTAGAACAAAGATTTTGTCACTGAGCATTTATCTTATGACTGTGCCATAATCTCTCGTTACCTGTTATAACAGGTATTTATGTCCCGTCGGGAGAGGAAATTGAACTCACGCGATGTAAGAAATGATTACCGTGCACATAAAGTCATAGAAAAGTGATGCAAACTATGGAGATTTTGTTTTTTAATTCATCACTAGAGAGAACAGATATTTCTGCTTTGACATCATCAAGCACTTTCATTTTTTTCTAGACTTCATGCGAGTTCTTTTCCACTTCCTGACGATATTGTCATGTAGGGAAAACCCCCCTCGACTCATGTCATTTGAGCTTATCGTACCGATATCCTAGCGAAAAGTATCACTAACCTCTGAAAACCTCAGTCTATGTTACAATACTATCCCAGTTGGACTTATGACTGTGACTTAGTTTAGGACTATTTTAAGTTGTTGTTGTTGTTGTTGTTGTTTTTTTCCTTCTTCTTCTTCTTCTTCCCCTTGGTGGAAGTTTGTTTTGACAACCTGTCTCACATTTCCAACATGGCACTGTGGTATCAACTCTGGCATTGGAAAAGCCATCTGGGACCTTAGCAAGCTCGTCTGTCGATAAATGAATTCACAGAAAGCTCCTATGAGTTTTGTTTTTATCCCCTCTTCTTTTGTTTGGAAATATGGATTATCCATTAATTGAAATAAAATTCTGTTGTTCACAGTAAGTTTTCTGCTGTCTTTTACTGTCGTTTGTAATTACAACCCAAAATAGCATCAATATGTCCAAAGCAGAGCACACAAAATGTGTTCTTCACTCTGGTCTGTGATTTGATGTCCGTCGATGAAGTCGTATCTTCTCCCCAAAGTTTTTTTCTGTTCAAACAGCCACATATTTTCTAATCTTCTAATGTAGCCTACTTATAATTCAAAAGTCCTCCGACTGTGAGTCGGGTAACATTGTCTTTAGGAGGCGAGCTCTGCAGCGCTTCATGTCTCAGCTGCAGGAGATGCATGTTAAGTGCAAAAAAAGAATGCACACCAATGCAATCGAATTACAGATTTTGGTTAAGATTTGCATTATTGTACTCAACATAAGTTAAAAAAAAATAAGTCAGAAGGTTCATTTAATTGTCATCTCTCAACACAGGCTCGCACAATGAAATGTAAGTTGTAGGTTAGCCCTTTTACGCTACACATAAATATAATATTTTAAATAACAATATAATGAAATGAAATATAACAACATGTACAGTTACTGCACAGATCCTTGAACACATACAGTAGGCTACGTTTCTTTCAGGCACCACCCGGCTGGCACCTTAAGTGACCCAAATCAAACACACCTAAGATGTCGCGCGAGGACAGGTGCATTGCCGGGGGTGTAGCCACTAAAGCTAACGTGCTCGTGGTGCTGGATCCGCTCAGGTGTGTTCTTCACTTTTAAAACGTTTTGAACTTGAGGTGCGCGGTGGGACTTTAACAATGCTTTAACAATGAAGGAGCAGAGCAAGTTCCACTGGAGCAGGGCGAGGAGGAGGACTCGGGGGTGCGCGCGACTCCCGGACTGACGTTCAGACAGGTGAGCACAACAACAAACATCAGCACGTTGCGTTATGTGTGCGTGTTGAGCGCAAACTGTGCCGCTCTAATTGCTTTAATGTGTGTGTGTGTGTGTGTGTGTGGGCTGTAGATGCTGTCGAGTTCATATTGTCTTTTTCTTTTCTTGTAATTTCTTCTCTGACTGTACAGTTTTTTCTTCTTCTTCCTTTTAATATACAGTAAGTCTATATAATTGATAATCAGGTGTATCACAGGCTGCGATTATCCCTACAGAATGAATGTATTGTTGGTCTGACAGTGAGGAACACTCACTCAAGAACTACAGGCCTGCTTGAGTACGATTGTGATTGCAAATTTAAGCTTTCTTTCAACTTCTACTAAAGCTTCAGGTTTAAGTTACAAGTTAGACTACAGATTATTAAAACTAAAATATATAAATAAGGTATATTATCATGCACCTTATTAAAGGTTAGGTCATGCAACAGTATATTAAGTGGTAAAAAATAGCTCCAGCTTCATCATTAAAGTGATTAATTTGTTATTTAAAGTATATCTTGATGCTAATACTTGTGTAGTTTTGTAGTTTGAATGCAGGACTTTAACAGAGTATCGTTACCTCGTTGTACTGCTACTTTTACTGAAGCAAAATATCTGAACACATCCTCCACTGTGGTTTGGGCATCAGACGCTCAGTGGACGGTGTTGACCCGTTTACAAAATGTACATTTGAATTGACCTACTTTTTATTTCCTTTCATCCGCGTACATTTTTACACAAGTAACTTACTTGTACTTGAGTAACATTTCTTTAAAGTTTAAAGTACTTTCACTTGAGTAAGTAGTCTTGTTTTTTTTTCCCCCCATCCCTGGTCATTGTCATTAGAGCCACTCCAGACATTAAATGACACATTTCCACAGGTTGACTTCACCTCATGATGAGTAAGCACACTCATCTGTGGAATGCCCCTTTTTAAAAAAACCCGTGCCTGCTTAACAGCTTATGAGCGTGTTTGACTATTCGACTATTTTATTTTATTGGTCAGTTGACTGTTTTTAGAGGGCAGAAAGGAAATGAGTAGACGGGAATGACGTGCACCAAAGGCCAGAAGTGAACCTTGGTCGATGCCCCAACCGTATACTTTCAGACAGCGAGTGATGTTCTGTGATCTGTTTGTTGCTGGTGAAGAAGAGCATACTTCAGGGATTCTGGATACATGTAGAATAAGCTCCTTTTGTCGTTTCCCCTCGCTTAGGTCTCTGTGGTTGCCGTGATCACACACTAGATGAAAACCATCATAAAAAGTCTGAATGCCGCCGAATGAATGCACAGTTGCTACAAATACGTCTTTATCTTTTAAGTTGCACTTTTTAAAACCGTCAGTGCTGTGTTCTTCTTCTGGTTCTGATTTATATAGGGTGTCTAATGACTGTGTGGTAGTTGCAGGGTATTTTCAGATTTCCCTCCACTGATGCCGATAACGCTCAGATCATCAAGGATGAATCATTCTGCTATTTCTTTGTTCAAAGAGCTCTTTGATTCAGTGAGGGAAGGAGACGCATGTGCCACTCGGTGGCGTGGATCAATCAATGATTTTAGGCCGAGTGGGGGTCGCCCCGCACTCACGCTGGGATGCAACCCAAATGTTGATACAGGCCCGCTTGGTGCGTGACAGAAAGTAAGCAAACACCATGACCCATTGTATGTGTGTGTGTGTGGGGTGTGTGTTCGGGGGGGGGGGACATGGAGAGAGAAAGAACACACATGGTCTTTGACCTTTGGGTTCAAGGTGTGTGTGTGTGTGTGTGTGTGTGTGTGTGTGTGTGTGTGTGTGTGTGTGTGTGTGTGTGTGTGTGTGTGTGTGTGTGTGTGTGCGTGAGTTTGGGTAAATATAGCTGCTGCTAGCTCTCAGTTCTAACAGTTAGACCGAGTCCAAAAAGAAAGACAGGGACATAGACAAGTACAGGTCTGTGCGTTTTGACTCAAGCATAATGTCATGTTACCTCCTTCTCACCACACACACACACACACACACACACACACACACACACACACACACACACACACTCCCCCCACATGGTAACCTTGTGCCCCTTACACCCGACCCTCCCTTCCTCCAACTACCTCCCCCAATCCCTCAATCCCCACTCTCCATGCTACCCGCCCACCGCCATCCCGCCTCCCCATATGTGTGTGTGTGTGTGTGTGTGTGTGTGTGTGTGTGTGTGTGTGTGTGTGTGTGTGTGTGTGTGTGTGTATGTATGTATGAAGAGTAGCCGATTGACTTATGCCTTCATTTCGTTGCTGTCACTCCTGGCCAAACACCATGACCCCTCAACCTCCATTTTGGAGGCGCACTTCTTTTTTTTTTCTTTCCTTCAGCATATGAATAAAAACACATGTGGCCCAAAGGTGTGTGTGTTTATGTGTGCGTGTGTGTGTGTGCGTGTGCGTGTGTGTGTGTGTGCGTGTGCATGTTTATGTGTACAGGTAAATCAAACTGACACAGCTCCTTTGAATGGCAGGAGCTGAATTACTTTTGCACTTCAATTTTGCACACCTGCCATTTATGGCAAACACTGGTCTCAGCATAAACCATAAAAGCAAAAAAATATGTTGCTTCAAGATCAGATCAGCGCCAGTGAATATCAGAACCAGCTGCAGCAATTGCAGGCTATTTCTTTGTGGGTAAATTACTTTGCATATATTACAAATTGTACTCCATTTTACACTAACGTGGGAATTTGGTGCACCGAGTCCAGAATTCTTGCTTTGTTGGAACAACTCAAGTTTATTTTGAATACTAAAAAAAACGTGGACGAATAAAAACCAGGTGAACATTGTTCTTAAATGATATCATTTGCATGTTAAGCTCATTAAATTACTCTTTTTTTTACCTTAAACATTTCTTGTTTTTTAAACTTATTCAGAGGGACTCTGGCGTAATCCGCTCTATCTGTGGAAACATAGTCTCAGTAATAAAACTGATGATGATGATCAGCGGCGTCTTGCACCAGTAAAAGTAAAGTAATGACTGTTAAGGACCCTCAAAGTTACTCTCAATACACACAATGCATGCTACCGATCAAGCGTCGCTGTCATAATTGTTGACTCATTGTGACGTGAGGTTTCATTGAGGTTGCAGCGCAGCGCTATCGATGCACACACTTACACATGCAGGGCAGAAACAATGCGTCTGTAGGTAGGCGACCACACCGATCGGGTCCCAGCCGGAGGTCGACATGACAAACGCAATAAGGCAGCAGATTCATCACCCCGTGTGCTCTGACAGTAATTGTCCAGGGTCCATGTCACAGTCGCCCTGTTAAAAATACAAGGGATGCTCCTTTTGACAGAGACGACATCGGCGCCAGTCGCATGCATTTAAGCCAGACGCCTCCTTTTATTTCTTATGACACACTTTCAATTTCGCAAAAAGGGCCCCACCGAAGATGAACGGTGCCCGTCGCGGGAGGAGGAAGGCCTGTGAAAGCAGCTCGCCGTGTGTGTAATTTGGACTTGGGCTCGAGGAGGCGAGACGTGTGGACTTTGTTTAATAAAAAGGCGTGTTTTGTCTTGCTGCTAAATGTGAATGTTAGCAGCACAGAGGGGCGAGCTAGACGTCCATCTCTGGGGGATACGGCAGCCCAGATCGATAAGGTGGGATGTCAGATTGAATTGAGGTCACTCTTTGTCTCCCCAAAGAGGTCCCACTTACTGGCACACCATCAAAATCAAAATGCAGCGGGGTATTAAGTGAAAGGGACGGTGTGGAGGGGGGGGGGGGGGGGGGGGGGGGAGGCCGGACAGTTGTACCGGTGACCCTTGTCTTGTCTGAGTCGTCGTCCTGAGAGACGGCGTACACTTGACACCGACGCTGGTCTTTGACGGATCAATAACCCGGTGAGATGTGATGAGACCGTTGTTGCTTAATTCTATCTAAATGTTAAACAGACTGACAATGGAGTCTTTCTGCTCGGCTGAACAAACAAAAAATGCATATCTGTGAGCAGTGAATACGGTTGCAGGTGGGTGAAATCACTGCAGGCTGGAGCTCTGAAGATTCATCAATGACTTGCTCCTCAGAAACTGCGTCGATCATTGTTTTTATTAATTCATCAAGTATAAAGATTTAGTATTGAAGTGTCTGTTGTTGTTGTTTTTTTTTATAAATATTCGTCAGACTAACCATATGAAGTGTCAGACGCGTGTTTTACTTGCATGTCTCAAGCAACATATATGCTCTCATTTTAATCCCAAAATGTGCATATTCAGACAAAACACGTGTAAGCTAAACATTACTACATATTTAAGGATTTTAATCCTCTTTTTTTATTATCAAAGATTTTTTTTTTAATTCTAATTTCTTCATTTCCTTTTTATCTGACCTTTTTCTTTAATTGAATTGCTTCTGATGGCACGTTTTCCCCTTTTTATTGCTGTTAAATGATTGATTCCGTCTCGTGTATTCTTTTAGGTGTCAGTCACATGCGTCATAGTTGATGGAACATTGGATCAGGAACACTTGCACACATCAAAGAGGAACTGCACACTGCAGGGAAGGTTTGGCTGCTCCTCGGCTCGTCGGCGCTTTGGAACGCTCGGATCCAGACGACCGGTATAGACGGTCGTTTCAGTGTCGCGGCGCTGGAGACGAGACTAGAGCTAAAAGAGAGTGAATGCTGAAGGTGACCAGAGACACAAAATGAATGCTATTGATGCACACTTTTCAACAAGTCCTCTGTGTGTCATTGTCATATTTACAGCTCGGTCCGCTTGTTAAAAAAAGCTCAAAGATGTGTTTTTAACTAGTCTGAGTGATATTCAACGGCATCAATTAAGTGGTCTTCATCTTTTTGCCGTCATGTCACCGCATTACAAAACACTCCCGAGTCCTCCTTCAGCGTTCCATGGCTTCTACAACCCCTAACATATTATGCAGCATGACAAATGCAGCTGACATTTGCAACCACCAGTGTAGGCTTTGCAAATGGTTTACGAGAACAAGACTAAGCCAAAGTTCATTTTGAGTTTCATTAATTTCCTCTTGTTTTTTTTTTTTCTCCCCTCCGTATGATTTATATTTGAATGCGTGACAAAAGAGCCGGGCCTGAAACTCTTTACCGAGCACGCCCTCTCGACACTTGATATATAGAGCGATGCGTCTCCAAAGCTAATATTATAATGAATTGGATCTCTGTCTACGTGTGTGGCCCAAGAGGGGACTGTTTGTGAAGATGTCCCAAAAGCAATACCCCCTTCTCCAGAATCAACAGACCCCCAATTTAGCATTCCCAGATCCCCTGAAATGAAACGTTCATTTTTCCATAACCATCATCTCCGGCAAAGCATTGCGGGGGAATTGGATCTGTCTCGGCACAACCCCTCTCCGCTCGGATCTCATCAGGCGTGAGTCGGAGTCACCCCTCTCCCACGGAAATTGCTCTGAACGGCAGGAAAATGTCCATCATTTAGGTGCAGACCAAAAATGGCATTGGCCCCTTTCGCATACAGACCCCCCCCTTCCCCCCACCAGCGTTCCTCTTATAAATCCTTAAAGAGGGCCCTGACTCCAATGTATGGCAACACCATCAATATTGATGTGGGAGAAAGTTCTTCCAAAGCCGCCTCAGTCACAGAACATTAATATTAATAGTGTTGTGCACCAGCCCGGACGCTCTAAAATGGTAATGGCATCCGAACTGGGGGTTAGAGGCCAATATCATTGCTGAATATGGACATGGCTGTTTAGCTGCAAGCAGGACAGGAGGCCATGCCAATCACCGTGTCCTCCTCGTCAGCCTGACCGGCCTAACAAGGGCACATCATGGGGTCACTGAGGAGCTGTGACTCTCACTTCATTTGATTTGATTCTTCTAATAAACTTATCCCCGAACAGGTTAACTGAGATTAAAGATGCCTTTTCAAGGGAGACCCGACCAAGGCGCCACGACATTTGGTGCAGACATTCATGTTCACCGCAGGATGAACTGTAACACATTTGGTGATCCTCTGACTCTCTCACTAGTGCCACCAGCAAGTCAAGAAGTATTTAATTTGTCCAATACAAATGTCAATTAATGAACCATTAGCCTCAGCTGCACTTTGTGTGTATTGCTAATTTGCTAATGTTAGCATGTTGACATGCTAAACTATGACTGTGAACATGGTAACTATACCTGCTAAACATCAGCATGCTAACATTGTCACTGTGAGCATTTTAGCATGCAGACGTTAGCATTTAGCTCAAAGCAAATGTGCCTGAATACAGCCTCACAGAGCTGCTAGCTTGGCTAGCTTGAAGGTGGAGGACATTCAACTTCTGGGTTTGGGATTTCAAAAATGTAATCCTTGAATCCTAAGAGCACTGGATTCGAAAATGTTTGATTCATAGACTCAGAAAACAAACACAGAACATAAAGTCATAATTTGATTTATTGATCTTATATTATATATTATACATGTCACAATGTTTACTGTACAGTTTCTATAAAAATGCGAGATGCTTCTGTGTCGTTAGGTCCTCGCACTCGACTAAAAATCAGGATTCTGTTGCTTCAATTTTGTCGCCGCTCTTTGTCTTAATCTGCCTCTTCTTTTCATGGGAGTGCAGTACTAGATTTCTGGAGTGGCCCTTTAAGGGCATATGATGCCAAGTGACCTGATTGAATCACTCTTTGCATGTTTTGTTTTTTTTAATCATCCTTACATAATTGCCTAAACAACATGCTTCATATTTATGCGACTTTGATGCATTAACCTGCGACGGACAGTGCAGCGTGCATTTTATTAAGAGTTACCGTCGGCCCGAATGATATCATGGCTCTGTCGCCGAGGTGTCCTCTGCTTGTGCAAACATATTACACTGAGGCTGTTTTCTGGGTCAGTAAGTTAAATATTTCAGAGGGTTTATTTTTAGCGCCGTCTGTTTCCACTTTGTGTATGAGCTGCGCGTTGCGTGTGTGTGTGTGTGTGTGTGTGTGTGTGTGTTAGTGCATCTCTCTCACTATCTGCGATAACTGCAGGCTGCATTTGACCCACTAAGTCATCTTCACATGGCCCCCGGGGTTCATCAATTGAGTGTTGTGTGCAGATGGGGGCCATCGTAAATGGTTGCCAACTGATACACGACATGTATCGGCTGTGTTGACATTAAAAGTACTTTATTCTTGGCTGTGATGTCGGTATCTACCCACAAATATTCAGTCGGGTTTAGTTTCCATAAAGCTCCGTTTCAGCTGCTTTTGTTTACAAATCAATGAGCAATTAAACTCCACCATACAGTTCCTTAGGGAGCTGTCTGTGGATCAAAGGGCATATTAATTATCTGCTTTTACAACTCTTTTTTTTTTTTATTTTTTTTTTAGGTTGCTTGTATCCAATCAATTAAATGTGAATATAATCGGCCTGCGCAGTAGTTCAAATGTTGAACATGCTTAAAGCAGGGGGAGGAAACTAAATCACATTAGATCACTCGCACATGGCATTGAGCTGTCTGGGTGCAAAGAGGACACTTTAATTGCTGCACAGATGAGCGGCCATTGAGCTGTGAAAAGCAGGCAAGTTTTCCACCGATTATGAGAAACAGAATGATTGGAAACTGCCCAGGGGCAAAGGTCCCATGATAGTTTTTGACCTTACCACATATGTGGAATCAATGCAGGGCTCTGTTGTTGACCTTACCCGTTCTCTGCAACACATACCGCTGTTGTGTTTCCTAAAGATAGAACTCCTTTAGTGTCCATGCCCCCCCCCCCCCCCCCCCCCCCCCGCTTTGCTCCTCTCTTCTCTCTCCATCATTCTACTGAGGTTTTCCTCATAAAATAAAAATATTCAATACATCCCTGTATGATTTATTTATTTTTTCTTACAAAATTGTTGTAACATACCCTCATTATTATTATTTCAATTTCACCATGTGGTACATTCCCAAAAAAAATATCACACCTGAGTCCATGAATTTGATCTTTTTAAAGAAGTATTTGAAGTTTGAAATATTTGAAAATGTAAGTGACAGTTGTCACATCATCAAACCAATAATTAGTTGATCTTTACAAATCAAGCCTCCTCAGTCTAACAATGGCATAGCCATCAGTGCTGAAAAAAAGTTGAATCATGGATTTTGAGGATCGTGACACCCCATCAACCAAAGAGGTGGCCGATCGGAAATTGTAAGTCGTATGCAACAATCTGTTGTTGTGTGTTTTTCCTTGTGACCTGCCGTGTGATGTGTTGTGATCTATAGTGTTATAAAAGCAGAACATGGTATTGCACTGAAACCTAAAACTAGCTTGAAACCAAAACGCACTATTGCCTTCATAATTACAAACATTAGAGCTGCCTTCTCTTGTGGGGAACATAAATGACAAATGGCAGAAGAAAAAAAAATAAGGTAAAAGCTACACAAAACTCAACTACTTTATTTATCAATAAGAATCCTGGCGAGTTATGAACTATGAGTGTGACTAGACTGTGTATTAGATTAAATGACTTCACTTAACAAAGAAGAACTCCCTGTTATCGCCGTGGCTCTTAAACTGTCAGCGTGTGAAGCCTGTCGAAGCTTAAATGAAGCAGATCTTGACTATCGTGCTCGCGAACGCAGTGAGATGAGCTTATTAAGGCGAAACGCAGAGAATAAAGATATCTCATCTCGGGGGGGGGAAAAAAACCCTGTTTCAAAAAGAAGCTCCGGTATGGCACTCCATAGACTCGCAGCAGTTCCAGGCGCTGCCACAGGGCTCCATTGTTCCTCTGCCAAGCTGTGACATGGGCCCCTTCCAACTTCTCACCTGCAGCATTGTCCGCCCGGGGAGCTCAGTGCAGAGTAATTGGGGGGCCGAGATTCCAGGACAAGTTCCTTTCTTGTCCGTTTTTGTGGGAATCACTGACCCGGACGTGTGAGGTCACAGCTGTGGTAATTGGTGCTGGGTGATGCAGCTGTGTGTGTGTGTGTGTGTGTGTGTGTGTGTGTGTGTGTGTGTGTGTGTGTGTACAGTACAATCTGTGAACAGATTGTTCTGAATTACCCAGGTTGCGTATGGACAGTGTTAGCGGCTGACAGTTTGTCCCAGAGTTGCCTCTTCTGTCCCTGAGCTACAAAGAGCTCCACAAGCCGAGGCGCCTTTTGTTGGACCGCTAAAGAAAAGTCGCTGTGTGTGTGCGTGCGTGTGTGTGCGTGTGTGTGTGTGTGTGTGTGTGTGTGTGTGTGTGTGTGTGTGTGTGTGTGTGTGTGCGTGCCACACAATCGCTGCTTTATCTCTTTTTAAACGTGGCAACAAGAAGTATTCAGACTATGAGAAATGCCACCTGACAAGAGGGAGATCAAAACTCAGCTTGGCTCTTTCCCAAACTGCTTCCTCTCCACCTTGATTGTCACTCAGCATGAAGCCACACGCGCAGCAGTGAAGGGCACTCCGTATTAAGGTTAGGGGTATAAATAAACGGGTCGACTCTGCAGCGCACACACACACACACACACACACACAACTCTTCCTCATAAGCAGGGAACAGAAGGCGTCTCCAATGGATTCTGATTGACACTATGCTCTCTCAGCTGTTATGTGCTTTTCACCCTCAAATGTGTAACACCCCCTAAAACAATGAGCGTGAGCGGGTGGTGCTTTGGCGATAATTATATGGATGTACGTACAGCCATGCAGGAGCACGACGTCCCCGTTCTCAATCCTGCCTTCTGAGCTCTGAGTTGTTGGTTGTTTTTTCATACCTGGGGAAAGGAGCCGTCAATGGGCACAACGCCAGGCTTAATTTAATGACCGGACAAATTGGGCCAGACGATTCAGATATCTGATGATTGTCATATGATATAAAAGTCAAAATGAAATGGATAAAGTGATGGTGACCTTTTTGTAATTTGAATTCCACTTAATTCTGTGAATTTTTCATCTCCGAAACCCTCCATTTTCGCGCGACTGTGTTCCATATGAAGTCAATGCAAAGACGTGAATGTAAGCGTGAAATCGACCCGAATAATGCGAATTCGCGACATTCGTGTGAGTCCTTTCACCACTGACGTCCTGAAGTTGTTGAATCAGAGGTGGATTATCGGAGGTATTTCCTCTACTGGTATCGGTGTCTGGAAAAACTTCAATTACAATTGTGAAATGGTCAACGGGCAAAACCACTGTAGCAAGGCAGAACTAATCCACATGACTTTCTCTGGTAGTGGAGTAAGATTAGTCAGCACGGTTTGGGGTTGATCTTATCATCGCAAACTCTCCATCCAAACACAAAACAAATGTAGTGTTTCGCACCAAAACCTGTTGTTTGAGCTCTAACAAACATGTGGAATGTAATTCCTCCTTCAGAAATAATTTGCAAAGTCTGTTTTTAGAAATATTTAAAATTGTGCATTGTTTACGTCCATGTTTGCTCGCGCTTCGTCTTCACCTCTTTTGTTGGTTCATTGCTACAGTCAGTGGAAAAGAGTAAAACCCTACGAGTGGCCAAAAAAGTCCACAAGGTACCTTTAATCACACCTTTTGTGGAGCTTCAAACGTGATGTTTGGGTTCAGTAGACACAGAAAGTAATGCATCAAATATTGTGATCATAATAGGTTCATCCCCTTGTGACAGTGACTCATGGTCCTTCCCCTCTGATAGAGATTCAAAACAGCTGTTTGCGTTTTTAAAAGAACACACACAAAAAAAAGACATTGGAATTTGTTTTTTTTTACTTTGGCCACGACAGCAAGTGTGTGTGTGTGTGTGTGTGTGTGTGTGTGTGTGTGTACCTTCTCCAACTTATTCCATAACTTGATAAGAGGAGTTCATGCTGTTTCCACTGCCAAATCTGAGAGGAAGCACTGAAAAAAAAGATCAATTCAAATGAAACCACATGAAAAACACAAAAGATTATGAAAGTGATTAAAAACCGGGACACTTAAACCGTCCGTGTGGTTGGAATCAAGTTTAGGAACGATATTAACTAAAATAATACACAGGCAATGAAAAGCAAAAATGTAGCTTGACAATGGAAACCCTGACATCCATTTGGCCCGAGAGGTGAAACCCCATCCCAGGTCATGATAGGTGACGCTGACACCCCCCCCCCCCCCCCCCCCCCCCCCCCCCCCACACTAACTGACCACCTGTCAGTCTACACCCGGCCTGGGGAGTCCACCACCAGTTGTTCCCACTGTCACGTCTCCGGGACGCCAGCACCTGTCATGACCCCAGGGCACACTGACCGTAACGGAGTAGTCGCTAATAGTGTAGGAATGAGGCGTCGGTCTTGGAGGATTTAACGGTGTAAAGCCTGTCGCATTCTGTTCTGGCTCTCGAGTAGTTCAGCATGATCTGTTCAAAACCCTTCATGGAGAGGTAGAGACATGATTTTCCCAGACTAAATCCTCTTTACACTACGGGACCTGGGTTTAACGAGGAGTATTGACAAGGACTTGCCTCACGTCTGGCCAATTAACTTAGAGCTGTCCTCAAAGGTCAGACCCAGGTCATTGCCATCGACGCAAATTCGAGCTGCGCTAAAATGTAAAAAAAGAAAAGAGTTAAATAAAAAAAATAAAAACGTCAAATGTCATGGACAAGATTTAATACAATTGTATGTTTCCCCCTAGAAATGAGGGAAAGGCTTTTTTTGAGAAAGCTGTTTCAGTCAAAAGACAAACCAAGGATAAACCTAACAGGCGGAATGAAAAGAGATATTTTTACTTTCTCACCCCTTTTGTGGTCTTAAGGAGCAAAGACCCTGAAGTAATTAATCCAGCGAAAAAAAGATAAATCAGCCAGAGATAATCAATCTTTATTACATCACATGTGGGCAATTTTCAAAGATGAGTCATAACAAATTGTGTTTATGCTTCAAAGAAAAGTTTCCACCGCAATGTTTGATCATTGTGATCATTAACTGGAACCTGTTGTTAAAATGCCACTGAATGTGGTATTAAAGTGTACTTTCATAGTGGAATAAATAAGTATTCCTCACAAACGTATACAAGCATGTAGAGCTGCTTGATGTTCAAGCATGGTGATGACAGGAATTCCAAAACCGGGTGTCAGGTTCTCTAAAAGGGTCGCAGGATAAATGTGAGAGATCGTGAGATAATAATCGGTGGAAGGGAACCGAGAAAAAAAAAAAGTCTACTAAACAAAGCAGGATTATTTTTACTGGAGGAAATGTATCTTCTGTAAAGCCTCTAAAAATAAAGTAAAGAATGAAATCACATTGTGAAATGATCACAATCTGGGACTCTCCATAGACGTGACTTATGACTGGAAAAAAACAGCTGAAAATGAGCTTGAAAAATGTATATGTTTATGTAAATATTGCAAACATTTAAGTAGTTATATGTAGTTATTTCCAACGGTTTAATACTCTTAAGGGTAATTAACAAGAAAAGGACATTTAAAAAAAATCTGCTAAATGCTTTTCTGACTTTTTTTCCTATCCTTTGGAGGCATCAACACAGTGTTACAACTTGTTCATTTCTGATGCAAACTTGGAAAACACATAGACTTTATAGTGTTTTTTTATGTGTGTGTATATATATTAAGGAATTGGGACACAATGTTTATGAACAGGGTCTCCCAGCCATCCCTCCAGGGACCGCTCTGTGACCTTTTCACATACGCTGTGTGTGGTAACACAAGTAACACAAGTAACACAACTAGACCTGGCAGAACTCTGTGATGCCCTCCAGGCTGGACACCAGCATGTGGTCCATGTGTGAGAGAGAGACACACACACACACACACACACACACACACACACACACACACACACATAGTGTCCCCGTGACCCCCGGCTGACACCCCTGTGACTTTACAGGACAACGGCTTAAATGCAGAGTTATGAAACAAGCAGGGATCAATCCCAAATCCTCTTTTTAGCCCACGCGGCCGTCTTAAACCACCAGCATGTGTCTGAAATGCAAATATCCTTATGTCGATGTTACCGAGTAATGTATTTAACGCAGAGTCATTAAAGGGAATGATACCGACTTAGACCACCGGCAACCTTTCAGTAACCTCTATAAGAAGCTTAAGAGCATTGTTGACCAAACATGTTGAAAGGCTTTGATGACTCAAGGTAATATTTGTCTGGATGTACAGTATTCACAGAATACAGCAATGTTGTATTCATTTTTCAGAGGGGCAAAGGTACGCATGTCTGTCTGTCCTATTGTGAATTATGAATTAAAAACTTGTGCCTTTTGATTGTTTACCATTTTTGAATAAGGGGAAAATGTATTACTGCATTTTAACCGCACTGTAATTCTATTTCTATTCTCTTTTTTTTGTCCATTTGTTTATGTAATTATAATTAATACCATTTTGTTCAATTTTAATTAATCTTATTTTGAAGGCCACCGGGGGCGCTTTTGTCGTGAGGACTAAAAGGAGTGTAAATACAACACTGCGAAAAGGAACCGTCACTTTATTTTGGATCGAGGTTGATTTTTCTGAGCCACACGTTAACGTGGAACGGACTTCTTCAAAATGTTTCTGTCGTCAGAACCAAGACGGCAAACTTTAATAGCCTACTCCTTCTGTTCTTACCTTTCACAATAAAAGCCCTAGACGTATACACTGCGTAACTGTTGACCAGAGGAAACTTAAACTCAACACAATAGCTTACAGTGGTTCAGGCTATACAGCAATTAGACTGCGAGACGCTGCTCTCGGTCAGTCGGCCATCTTGTTTGCACAAATCTATTGGAACCTTTTTATTGAAAAACTGTCCGTGCAAATGTGCATGGCTGCTGGTGTCAATAGTTTAGTGGTGTGAAGATCTTTAAATGTTCAAATGCATTGTTTCACCTTATGTAAAGCACTTTTAATTACCTCTGTGTGCTTTACAAACTTGCCTTGCCTCATACATATATATATATATATATATATATATATATATATATATATATATATATGACTCATCATAAAACACAGATAAACAATAGACACTTATTTTGGTAAGAAATCCCGATACAAAGGAACCTTTTAAACCTTTCAACTGTAGTCCTTTTTAAAGATGTGTATTTGTAATGGCAGTAGTAGCCCTGGAAACTGGATGGATATTTGTTTATAATTTTTATTAATATGCTAAATGTTCTCTAGTCAATAATTGGCCTTGAGAACAGCTGCATTGTATTCACAGCAGTGTTGCTGCAGTTCAGTGTCCAATTCCTTCCATTCTTTCCAAAAGAGCTTCAAAGAGCTTAAACCTGAATCCACACATTGTTTCTTTGAGCTTTGACAAGGCCAGCCTCTAATCAGCTGATGCAATTTGTCAGCTCAGACATGTGATGTAGACTGCAGTACAACAGGCTGGAACGTTTCAGCCCAAATGAGAAGCTACAGATTTGTTGCTGTTCTGTGCCAGACGTTACGGTGCTCCTCCACATGGATGCCGATGAGTGTTGAGTATTTTAAAATCAATACCGTATAGATTTAGTGAAACATATTTACCTTTTTATACACAAGCAGCTTGTGGCTTTTAACAGCAATGCTGTCACACAGCGTTAGCACACGGCTGTCCACACAACACTGAAGTATTACAGTGACTTGTCTCTACCCTTTCCATTATCTTCTGGATTTAACGATGCTGCCAATAATAACAATAATAATAATAAAGAAAATTGTTCAGCTACCAGTTTTAAGCCACCAGGGGGAAAAAAATATATAATTCCAGTCACGGCTCTTAGAATAAAAAAAAAACCAACTAATGTCGATGAGCAGTGTTAGAAGTTTAAAGGAGGGAATGTGTAATATTAATATCACTAAGTATATCACAGAGTCATGGATAAGGTGCCCAGCTGGATCGAGGAAGGCAGTAACCTCCAGTGAGAAAAAGTGAAGCCAATGCTGGAGTGCCTTTTTAAAGTTGCATTCTAATTTATTCCCTCAGTAAACATTGTAAACATGAGTTTATGGTCTCAATCTCTAGTTTCAAGTCTTCTTCAATACAGCGTGATGTTCATTTAGTACATTATGCTCCATTTAGAGTCAAACAGACCGTACATATTTGGTTGTTCTTAGCGCCACCCTCTCGAGTCAATTCTGGTTTAGAAAAACCAAGATGGCGATGGCCAAATCGCCGACCTCAAGGCTTCAAGCCGGTACAGCGCACGAGCCTATGGGTGACGTCACGGTGACTGCGTCCACTTCTTATACCCGGTCTGTGTTTAAACGCCTGTGTGGCCTTTTTATTGAAGAAATATTGTGAATTATTTTTTTGACGTCAGCTCTCGCATACGTTGCTCTAAATATAACCAGCAGACGGCTGTCCTTGCTCTTAATGCGCCGCTTATCTAAAACAAACTCGCACAGTAAACTTGAGTCTTGACTCCAAAGGTTAATCCTTTTGTACCTGCCGCTGCCTTTCATCACAAACTAAACTTGTAACCGTCCACTATCTCTCACTGCGTTCTGCTCTTATCCTCTGTTTTATCCTGCCTTGTTTTTCTTGTATATCTTGTCTTAATGCCTACTTTAAATTGAATGTAAAGCAGTTTGAATATTGCTGATAGTTGCTATGCAAATAAACGTGCCTTCCTTGTCTTTGCTGCTTTGTGGTTTTACTCAACCAAGAACATCATTTGTGCCTGCGGAGAAACTCCGAGAGATGTTTGTATAACTAAGACGCCAATCTGCCCCTCGACTAGCACCGTCGAGATGCCCTTGACCCCCCCTGGCTGCCTGGCTGGAGTTGCTCAGCAGCCTGCAGTTGTGGGCTGTGGTTGTAGCGAGCAGCTCCCCGGAGTGAATGTGTGTAAAAGTATAACCATGAGGTACGGCGGTAAAATGATAATGAGCATGCATGCTCGGAAAGCTGCTCTCAGGATAAAGGTTAGAAATCCTTTAGCACTGACATCTGACTTACCATTTCCTTTTAAGGTCCATTTGTAGAAATACAGACTTCCTCTCCTGGCCTTGCATTGTACCTGTGGGATATGAATAAGTCATCAGAGGGAAGTCTTCATTTCTACAGCCAGCTGAATGCTGAACTCGGGTTACTCCGCAGCTCCAAGAGGAAGGTGAGGTTGTAGTTTCATCCCATTAGAGGAGCCGTTCAACGTGTTTCTGTTGCCATGAACTATTTCTTCGGCTGAGTGTGTGAAGTCTGTCAAACAAAAGGAGCAGAGGACACGCCGCTCGGCAACTTACAGGGATTCAATTTTCACACATTTAGTTTTTATTTTAAATTATTGATGTGAACAGATTCTTTATTTTTTAATGCATTTCCAGTGTACCGGGGAGGTACTGTACAGTAATTAAGGTGCAAATATAGCACTTCAATCTGAAAATAGTGGAAAGAGGGATGTAGCATTACTGAATACACATTACATTTTACGTTCGACATTCTCTGTGATTAACAGCATCTTCAATATTAATCTGATTTAAAAACCAGAACTAGTCTGAACATTCATCCAATCACATTTGGGATATTTTAGGAATAAAATAAACAGTGTGGATCTGGTAAGTGTGGGCTCTTTGTTGTGGCATGTTGACATTTTTAAGCCAGTCCTAAACCAGACCTGACAGCCTGGGAGAGGCCTGAGGGGGTCTGGGTACAGCTTTGAAAGATCTCCCCGCAGAAATAAAACAAGAAAAGAAATCCACATGGCTACGTCTTCTTCAACAGAACGAGAGCAATGCAAATTCTAGATTTGAACGCAGCGGAAAAAAACAGTAAATACCCTTGTTTCTATTTTTGCTCTAACCTCAGCGATCATCATCCCCCTCCCCTCCCTCTTCTTCTTCTTCTTCTTCTTCTGTCTGTCAGCTGAGCACTAAACAGAACCACGATCATTATGTGTTGTGGTGACCGGTCCGTGACCCCACACTGCATTCTGCTGTGCCCTCCTGGGTGTGCCCCAGTGGGGGTAGTTAAAGAGCCACCACAACCTCTGACGTGTCTGCTGGTGGGTTTTGTTGTATGCACAAAAGCGTGCGTGCGTGCGTGCGTGCGTGCGTGCGTGCGTGTGTGTGTGTGTGTAATTTTGTGTTTGTACGTGGCGCACCTTTTATCTTCTACGTGTTACTTTTCTTCATGAATGCAAAGCTCTGTGGATTAGCATTTGCTCGCTATAAAGGTACATAGGGCAAAGGGGAAGGTTAACATGCATGTTCAGAGGATCAGTGTGTGTGTGTGTGTGTGTGTGTGTGTGTGTGTGTGTGTGTGTGTGTGTGTGTGTGTGTGTGTGCGCGCCAATTTCACACCAGTAGAATGAGTGGACTTGTTTACGCCACAGTGATGATGGAATTATCTGCTTGTAACATTGGTAAGGTGTGTGTGCGAGTTTTGTTTTGTGCGAGTTTGTTTTGTGCGTGTGTGTGTGTGTGCGTGTGTGTGTGTGTTAGAGAACATCATCCTGCGGGCTAGCTGCCGCGGTTTGTAGCTTCCAGGGAGATGTGTGACCGAAGATCCTCAAGTTTAGAGTTCATTTTCAGTTCAGAGAGAGGTTCAACTGGCGGTCAGCGGGCCACTGTTAGAGCAACCTCTCTCTCTCTCTCTCTCTCTCTCTCTCTCTCTCTCTCTCTCTCTCTCTCTCTCTCTCTCTCTCTCTCTCTCTCTCTCTCATCCTCTAATACCAACCCCCCACACACACCCACACACACACACACTCTCTCCCTTTCTTTACAGCTCTCTATTTTACACAAATTCTTCCCCTCTCTGTTTTCTCTCAGCTGATTTTTTTTTTTTTTTGCCTTCTGTTTGACCCAGGTTGGGATTCATTTTTTTTAAAATATATTTTTGTACTCTTTATTCTAACATTCTTTTACTATTGTAGCTTAGATCAAACTAATACTGAGGGGCAGAAAGTCCTTCACTGCCTGTTGCAGAAATAGTTTGTTAAATTCAATGTGCTTATCTTAATACGGTTTTCCTCTGATTTGCCCTTTTTTCAGCACATAAGGCAAACAGCTTGTCACTGAAAGCCAAAGGTTTTTGATTTGTTGGCTTGAATTGACTCAACGTTAATCCTTTTTTTTTTTTTTTTTTTTCAGGTCATTTATCTGCATCATATAAATGAACCTGAAAGCTTTTGTTTTTGGTTTTATGATTGGAATTTTGATGAGGACATACAGTCCGTTTCTGCTTGACTAGCGCGTGCCGTGAGCCTGATGACCGTTACGGCTGCAAACATTTAATCAGAAAGCTCCTTTTGTCTCTCATTACAGGAAAACGATGACCTATTTCAGCCGCTGACCTCAAACAAAGTGGTGGCGAGAGTGTCGGGGCTCGATCGGTGAGCCTTGCTTGTGGGCAGTGACGAGACTGACGAGATTAAAACCAAATACAGCAAACCGCATTAAATTCCAATGAGCTGCATGCAGTTGTTCTTGTTGTAAATAAAAGGCTGACTTTACACTGAGTAGCCCAACGTTCCCTGTTTTCAGTCATCATTTAACAAATATTAAGTTATTCTGTTAATTTGAATACAGTCTGTCTGGCAAATGCACAGTATAACTAATTGCTTTTTTGTACAAGGACCAGCTCTATTATTTCTAAGCAGCTGTTTCCCGTCCTGACCTGACAGTTCGGCCAAATGCTACTAGCCAATAAAGAAATTAAATGAAGGTGAGGTTTATTATGGATTTGGTTCTAAAATATCTAAAATAAATGGTTGAATCATTTTAATTGACCAGATGTTTCAGCCTGCATATCAGAGAAATTAATGAACTTCATTACAATGTATATCGTTTGAAGATTAACTATCAATTTCCTGATGTGTTTTACGACCCTTTTTTTCCTTGGACCCTTTGGACAGAATGACCCTCCGCTAGGTTACTCTCGGGGTGAATTTTATCACGAACGTTGTGGTTGAAGAGGACCCCCCCCCCCCCCCCCCCCCCCCCCCAGTGGAAGAACGACTCAATAAGCAACTGCTACAGTAAGCACCAAAGTGAACTGTTGTCGTAGCTTCGGCTTCACCAAATCGCAGCCAATGCCGCAGCAGGCTTTGCCATGATATACAGTGCGTGTTTGCTGGCCTCGCTCACCCCTCAACCCTTCAATCCCCGTGCCTGTCTGCTCGGATGTGGCCCAGCTTGTTAAGCCAGAACGTTGGCTTTCATCCAGGAGGGATAATGCCAGATTGAAGGGGTTAGAGGCAGGCTAACAGTTTACCACATGATACAGCCAGGACGTGACACGGGACAAAACAAACCAGTCACACGTTATTGGCTTAGTTAAGCAGAGTGTCAATATGTTGCTCTGTCTAACTAGTCGGTACGTATATATACAATACATACGCAGCTTGACTGTATATTCTAGTCCATGAAGAATGTGTCTTCTATACATACGCTAGTTGATGGTAGTTAATGTCAAAAATGTTTCTTTCAGCTGATAATGGTTTGATTTTGTCTTTTATGATGAACTAATTCTGCGTAATTTGCTTGTTCACAATTAACATTCACCATTTTGAAATCAGGGAATTCATTTAAATAAAAAATACTTTTTTTGAACAATTAGTGTGGAGTAAAGACGAAGGGGTCGTGGGTAGATCAAATAAAAAAACAAACCTGCACTTCATGTCAATTTATTTCAATATTTATGTTTCTTTTTTTTTTTTTTTCCCCCGAGTAAACTTTTCAAACAGCACACTCATACAAAAACATTAAAAAAGTAGTGTATCCATAGGGATGTAGAGGAAGTTATTAGAATGGGTGACTCTATGCAGAGGCAGCTTTTTTTTGCATAGTTGGACCAAACTATGGGCTCAGCAATGGCGCCCGGCGATGAAACCATCTTATCAGAACACAAGCTCTGCTGCCTCTGCTCTTTGGCTCCCACCGCGATATCGTATTGCTGAGTCTCACTTTGCATGAGAAATCGAAGTGCAATCCCGTTCTTTATGGCCGCTGCCCGCGACCTTTGTCAACCCAGCGAATTAACCGAGAGGCGTATCAGCCACGCTGGCCCTTTTTCTCCTAGAGCCTGTCCTATTAACTGAGTGAGGAGCGCGGTGCGGGTCACACTTAAGTAACCTTATCTTGTAATTGGGTTCAAGGTTAAGTGACCCTGGAGCACGGAGGTCCGGGGGTTAAGGTCACAGTGTCAGGCAGAAGGGGGAGCTTTTAATCACTGATGGGGCTGGAAATCAAGGCCCGGGCTTCTGCTATCTGGCTAGGCCGGACCCGCCCACCTCCAGCCTTATCCGCGTCCCACACGAAGCTGGAACAAGGTGGGGTTTAGGGGGTCGAAACTGAACAGTTGCCAGGCAACCCATATTCAAGCCGAGGTCTCTCAAGCTTTTAACCTTAGCACAAATCGATATAGACGGCAATTGGGCTAATATTCATCGAGCAGATGGGAAAATTAGGCGCAAGTCCGCCTGCTGGAGATGGAGGAGAGACACGCTGTCGGGCCAACGGTCAAAGCATCGCTCAGACTCCTCTAATTGAATGTATTCACAGCGAAGGAAAAGCTCTAAACAGTAGGGAAAGGGTGACGGAGGAGTAGCTGTGACGAGCTTTTTAATGAAGCAACATGTCGTGGGGCTGTGGCTCTTTCTCCTGTGATATCCTTCCTCTTTTCATCATGCATATCACTTTCTCTCTCCTCACTCCCTCTGTCCTTCTTTCACCTCCCTCTGTCCTTCTTTCACCTTTCTCTTTCCTTGTTTATTCCTGTCCTTTTTTTCTTTTTCTTGAAGGATTATTCCTTTCCTTTTTGTTGTGACATATCCAAAGGACTCTTAGTATCCGGTCAGAAATGACAATAGCGGTAAGAATTTGCGATATCGCTGAACGGCAGCAGTCATAGTGGAAAAACAAAAAACAGGCGTTCGATGTGATTATCAGTGAATAAAAACATCATCCACCGATTTACATGTTTACATATAATCACGTGGAAAAAAAAGAGCAATCTTTGAATTTTTCACATCTGCCCGTTCCCCCCCCCCCCCCCCCCCTGTCTTTTAGAGAGGGAGATGGATGACCACTGGTGAAGGGGTTCAGGCAGCATGACCCATAGACCTATCCATTGCCAAGGGCGAGGAAATAGCCCAGATTAAAGAGCTTGTAAATAATGGCCCATAAACATCTGCCTGTTAGCCCGGCCAATCCATCTCCGTCTCCCATCTGGTCCTCTCTTTCTCTCGCGCTCTCCCGCTTTTGATTTCCTCATAGCGAACGGTCCACAGGGCAAATGCATCATCAGACCAAAGTCAGTCATATTCCAACACAAACAAACACAGAGATTGACCCCCCCCCCCCCCCCCCCCCTCGGGTCGCGTACAGTTCAAATCCCCACCAGTCACTGCATCCATGACTCAACCTCAAAGTAAATAAAGGGAAGCAAAAGCTTTGTTTTCTTTCCTTGGGCTTCCGTCCATTTATTAGAGCCTCAGTGTATAATGCTTTGTTAGATTAGCATAAGGCAAAAGTTAGTGTATGTAGGTATTTATGCACAACTGCAGTCAGGAATTCCCCCAATTATTTTGACATGATTACGGTTGTTTTACAGTCCACCAGAGTCAAACCTCCACCGGGGCTCTTGTTAGCAGGGCCTCATCAGAGCTCCTCCCTAATTAGTGATTAGGCGTTGTTGATGTCGGGCTCCCAACATCTGCTCCGAGGACTGGCCACTTGCACTCTCTCAGATCTCCTGTGAATAGACCCCTGGCCCTGGTATTAACCACCTCGGTCGTGGCCTGACTGCAGGTGGCAAATTAGACCAAACAAAGGGCCGATTGCAGGCTGAGCTGCCGCCAACAAGCCTCATCAACGGTAAAAGCTTTGTCTTTTATGTCACATCCGAGGTTCAAACGGCTTCGCTGATGATCACGCTGCAGGAGAAGTTCAGGGATCACCAAAGTTCCTAACGAGGGGAACATGAACATTTCAAATTCCACATTTTATAAATAGCCCTCCGCTAGTTGTTGGGACATTTTATTCTGGTACAAAGTGGTCGACCAAAAGTCATATTTATCCGCTAGATTGGCGAAACAAAAGGGTAACTTTTCTATTTCACAATGTTTTTGTGTCTAATAAAGGCAACAATGTCGGAAATTGGACACTCATGGGCTGCAATGTAATGTCGTCAGGATAGGCTGGCACCGTCATTTACGTCCACTAAACGTGTTTGTTTTCGCCACTTACTGATTGTAATTAGAAATGTCTGACATTCTGGCAAAAGTCACGCTCGAGGTGACGTGTTTTGCGGAAGACGATTCTGGAAACGTCATTGAATTCGATGGCCGGCCGTATTTATTTGAGCCAGAGTAAACGGAGAAAGAGCTCTGAGAAATTGGAGAGTGAACGAGAGAGAGAGAGAGAGAGAGAGAGAGAGAGAGAGAGAGAGAGAGAGAGAGAGAGAGAGAGAGAGAGAGAGAGAGAGAGAGAGAGAGAGAGAGAGAGAGGGGGAGAGAGAGAGAGAGGAGGCAGAGGAGGGAGAACCAGCTGCTGCAAGGCCCCGAAACTCTGGAGACTGGTGTTGTTCCTGTGGGTGCTGCGGCCCTATTAAGGTCCACAGAGGAAGAATGCTGCAAAGAATGGGACCTGTTGCTTCCCGATATTCAGATTTCACAACAAGAACTCCTCCTTGAGCGGGACTTGGTCACAATAACAAACAGATCGGATCAAGCGGAAGGTGAAGAAGAAGGTTTTATTTCTCTGTTCCATAACAATCCGTGCCTGTCGGAGGCAAAACCAAGCACTGGTAGTGAACGTCTCGGTACACTGACGCTGCTCACTTGCCCTCACAGCTTGTTCTTGTCAGTGGTTAAAGCGTTATCACTCAATACATGACCAATTTCAAAAAAACTGTTAGACACGAAAACATGGAAAAATATGATCCAGGTTGAAAAATACCGAAATGACTTTTTATCATTTCAGGATCTTTGAACCATCTTTATGAATTAAAATACAAAGCTGTAGATTAAGTATCTGTGAAATTGACATATAAAGTCAAATCTATCTGCGGCCTTCATGTGTATGCTCTTACCGTATGCAGTGATGTGCTTACCTTGGTAAAGCCGCTCCTCGGCGTCTGAAGGGAGTGGTTTGTAAGTAATTGTTATCTGCAACGCATGCAAAATTGAAAATGAGTGAAATGCAAGCTCAGAGAATCATCAAGTAATGTATTGATCCCCTTAATTGTAAAAGTAGCAATCTTGTCATTTTTGTAGTAGCTCAGCAGGCAGTGACCACTAACAAGAGACTTGGTGCTGCATGTCATGTAGACCGAGCATCAGCTTGTTATTAAATCCTCGGGAAAAAAAACCCAGATGTCTGACGGGGCGAATCAAGACCTGGGTCAGACCCGAACACCAAAATCAGCCACAGCTTAAAACAACACAAGGGGCTGTGATGATGATGATGATGATGATGATGATGATGATGATGATGATGATAATGATAATGATGATGGTGTGTTCGTGTCTTTGAGTACCGGAAATACGATCCAGAAAGCCAAGTTTAAGTAATACAAATCTATTATATATAATATGATCTATTATTTAATAATAATAATAATAGATCAGTAAATTCAAAATTGTTAGGACCTAATTAATGAAATAAAGGTTATTCAAGTGTTCGTATTAGGACAAAAAAAGATCTGCTGAGTTACAGGTGTCTCTTTCCTAATGTAAGTCAACGGGGAAAAGTATTTTTTGGGAGCCAAGGCGTCTGGTGACGGACCCGTAAATTGTAATTACACCGTTTTTTGGCCATTATGTAAAATTTTCTTCAAAGCCTGCCGCTCTCTTCCTGGGGGCTTGACACCAATCATTTGGCAATAAATGATGAATAAAAAAGATTTTAATTACAACTTAAAGTACCATTCAAGCTACTGCCAAACACACAGATAAACAGGACAAGAAACCAGAAGCATAGCTATGATTTACGGGCTACGCGGCGGCTCTGACCTGCATTCAAACATATTGCTTATTGAGTAAAGACCACTGGTTAAAGGTATTAAAACAAAAGCACTTTCTGTATTTTGAAACCACGGTGGATTTAAAAGTCACAACAGCTGAGAGATGTTACTGCTTTAACACCAGCCTGCTCTGTGGAACACTTTATTCAAGACTGGGCTGAAATCATGGAGTTTAGTTCCAAACAAAGTTCCTCAAACACTGTTTTGCAAAGTTGTCCGTTGTCTGATGGCAGTCACTCATCATTCTCACTCATTGACGCTCAATGTCACAATAGACGGCACACACGCTAGCCTCAACGAGACTTATAAGTTTGAAGGAGAGGCAGGTAAGTAGATTTTCCAGGCAGGTGAGCTGCAACTAAAGCTTCATGATCTCACATCACTGAGAGGGACACTGGCCTTCACTTCTTAAATGAGCCCTCTAACCTCACACTGTCAAAATGACTGATATTACCATCTTAGCGCTGGGTCTCACTCAAGGTAAGGTGTCCAATGATGGCACCTTATGTGTCTTGCTTTTATGCATCTCAAAATTGCACCATATTCTTCTCCAGATTGTTTTTCTTTATTTATTTATTTTAAGTCGTCTAATTTTTCATTCCGAAAACCTTTTCCCCTGAAAATTCCCATTTCCTCCCTTCGCCTTTTTTAAGTCTCGCATCAGCTTGAATTTATGAGCCGCCATTTCTGACCTAGTGAGTGACCCCACACCTTAAACACATTCCAATGGAGCCAACACATTTATTTGGCAGATAAATCATTGCTTACCAAATGCCGGTGGTGGTGGTGGTGGTGGTGCAAGGTCAAAAGTTGTGGAAGGGGATGAAAATGAAATCACAGAGACGGGTCGAGCTGCTTACATACAATATGAATAGAGATTTGACACACCCATTGTTTGCATGTATTTATCTGAATGAGAAAATATCTCAACAGATGTTGGTGATTTGAAGAAAAGAAAAAAATCTCTCCTGCCATGTTTGACCAGTTCTCTCGTATTCCGGTCTCCAGTGTGCAGTAATTGGAGCTGCTGTCGCACAGAACTAACATGTTTATTGACATGAACACTGCTCGGCCTGTTCACACTCAAGACAAATTGGACTGTAACTCCTCATATTAGCAGCAGCGATGAAACTTAAAACGTACACTTCATTTGGACAGAAATCTAGTCTGTCACCGGGCCGACGCGTTAAAACCCACATAATTGCAACAACATGCAGTTTAGACTCTTTTTTTTTTGCCCACACTCGCATGTCTTTAGACCGAGGGAGGAAACACACGGAGAAACTCCACATACAAAGAAAAGTATGTGGCCTTCTAGAGTATGAATGCAGGCGCACAGGCGTACGTCCACAGTGACTAACTTTTGTGAGTGGGTTCAAGATGCCGACCGTGTCACTGCAATGCCCCCGGTCCGGGTCCAGCCAGGTACCGTTGTCGCACGTCGTCCCCCTCTCAAAAGAGGCAACCGGGAGTTGAACAGTTGGTCGAAAGTTGCCGCCATCAGATCTACATCCGTTTTTCCCGATGCGTCCTGGAAAACTTGGAGAACAAGTTGACCAATTTTCCAGTTATTTAAAGCACGTGGGAAAAATCGAATGTCTTCGGAAAAAATCTCGTCTTGCCCTGGAAAGTTATTTCAACATTCTCGTATTTTCCTTGAGCTGAGAATTTATCAGAGCTCACCAAAACGGATAACATTGTCATCTGAAAGGGCTACATTATGCTCAGGATCATGTTCAAATTAGTAGTTTATGGACGAGAGTATTTTGAACAGGTTGCTCTCGGTTGTGTTTTGGAAACGCAGCGAATACCCTCAAGTCACGTCACATGGTAGCACATGCAGGTTGGATGACTTTACATAACGTTGCTTTCTTTTCAACTCGTTTCAAACGGCTGAACAATGTTAAATTGACCGGCATGTTTGGTTCAGTTGCGCTTTTTTTTTTCGCTTTTTTTTTTTCACGTATTTGCAAATTTTGAAGCGTGTAAGTGATGATTTCATAGATAACTTATAGCCGTAGACATGCACATCTTTTTAATCCGACTTTCACAGAGTGGAAACAACAGTTTCGACAGTTACACCTGTGCGATATCTGAACAGCGATGTATGTTCGATTGTGAGTTTCTCAACGGACTATCCACAGATCAAATGCCACAAGGATGAATCGAATGAAATGTGCAGCCACCTCATCTAATTCTTCATGGGTGGCAGTTTAAGAGGGGATCACCAGGGGATGCTAATTTGATTTGTCTGACCAATCACCCAATAGGGCGGCTTATCCATGACCTCTGGAACTGTGAGTTTTCCAGTTGGCTGATCAGGGCGAGAACCTTCACTTGACCCCCCTCAGCCTGTATGGTAATGTCATTTACCAGGGGGAGGGGCACTGATCGGGGGGGAAAAAAAAAAAAAAATGTGTGAGTGGGGCGACGCAACGTGAACTCAAGGCCAGTGGCCTCTCTGCATCTTTTCATGTCCAAAATAGAACTCATGTCCATGAAAAAAAGGCTAGCAAACGTAACTTTTACTGCGTATCATTGCAAAAATACTTTTGCATCAGTAAAAAAACAACAACACGCACTTTAGCGCTGCTGTTCAAAGAAGCAGAGCATTCTACTTCCCTACGAATTAATGAACGGAGACGTTTGCTGTCAATATGGATAATGCAAAAATAGCGTTTGTAGCCAGTTAGAATTACAATGATCACGATGAGACACGAGACTGTCACAATAAGCCTATTGAAATGTTGGCTGTCGCTAACGTTAGGAGTTAGCTTTTTGCCAAACCTTTAATTAAATTGCTTTTCCTTTAGTGCCACCATGAGGTCGTCATTTGTGGTTGTGAGTGAAATGTCCGGACAGCTACTGGAGGGATCGGCATGACATTTGGTGCAAACATTCATGTTCCCCTCAAGCGTCATCGTCACATCAACATTCTTATTTGTCCAATACTTGCCATCAGCCTCAGCTGTACTTTGTAATTAGAGCTTCACAAAGCTAAACTGAGATGGTCATGGACCAGTTCTGCCAAAGCATGACTGTGGACACTTTAAGATAGGCGCTGATATGAGTAACTCTAATGACTCCTTGAGCTGTTTTTGTATTCACTGTAGTGGAAGAAGGCTTCTCGTATCAAAGTGAAAAGGTCATTCATCAATTAAAAGTATGAATGTATTTGCATCCAAATGTACTGTACTTAAAGTATCAAAAGTAAAAGTACTTATTATGCAGAATGGCCCATTTCAAAATAAAAGTCTGACTAACTTGAACCACTTTAAATACTGACATGTGGTTTAATCTGTATTTCTACAGATATTTAGATTTTGAATTTGCAAATGAACTACTAAAGCCTTAAAATATATGCAGTGGAGTAAACAAATGTAGTGGAGTAGAAGTACCATAAAATGCAAATACTCAAGTAAAGTACAGGTACCTAAATTGTGTAGTAGTAGTAGTACAATATTAATTGTACATCTAGCCATCGGCATACACATGCATACGTGTTGGAGGATGTTGATAATCCCATGCTAGGTATTGGTCTATGATAGCAGGTAGACAGTAAAAGGGATTTCCTAGTCAGACTCCAAAGCCCTGTGAAAGCATGCGGAGCTTTGCATGGAAGCGCTGCGATCAGAGCGCTGCAGCTCAATTAGCTACTGTTGTGGGTGGGGGCGGAGAGAGCGAGCAGAGGTCCAAATCCTCTCTTGCGGGCCCAGCTGGGGGGATTAAGAATGGTTCCTGTCCCGTGGCTGACCTCTTCAAAGCCTGCGCAGATGTCCTGATCCCCCTCCGCACACACACTCAAATAAACCCCCTCTCACCTCGAACCCTCTCTTGACCCCCGCGAACCAAAACAAAGCACTCAGGTGACATTTCTTATCACAAGAGCACTCACCCTCTCTTTTGAATTGGTGCCTGCGGTATCTCATCCCCTCGGCAGTACATCTCTCTGTCTCTTTCTTGGTCCGTGTGTCTTCGCTCTCGTCCTGAGAGGGCTCCCTCCCCGGTGTCGGCTATCGTTTGACACCGAGCGCGGTCGCGTTTCCCGATGACCTTAGCGTGGAAATTACCCTGTCACTCTCCACACTCTGCCGCCCTTTGGTTGCCGTAGGTTTTCAAATAGGAAACCAAGGTCAAGAGGCACCGGCAACGACAATGAGCGTGAGATTTTGAATGACACGACTAAATCAAAATAGGAAATAAACACTTTATATGGAGATTGCTAAGAGGTCCTCTGAGGTTGCCGGTGGTCCTTTTAAGGTTTTGACCCTGTTTTAGGACTATAAGTCATGTCTTGGTCAAAGTAATGGCCACCCAATTGGAGCTTCATTTAAAGCTAAGAGGGGCACGATGGACAATGAATGGATTAAAGCACTCTGGGGGGGAGGGGGGGCACAATCCAAGATTACTTTCAATCAGTAAAGACCCTCACAGATCTTCTGAGAATAATCCAGATGTGAGATTAGGTGTTTTAGAGAATTATTTTCTGTATTAGCGCCTTCTTTGACGGGCTTTTCCCGAGAAGATCAGATCAGAGAAAATCCACGTTAGGGACGACGCATGAAGTTGATGAGCATCGTAAACAATTATTGGTTTACAAGGTTTCTAAAAAAAAAAAAAGACACAGTATCTTAGCCTGGTCCCACACCTCTGGATTCAAATAATGAAAATATTGACGAAGTAAATGCAAAATGAACAGTTCAGTCCGATCGATATGAGGCTGTCAAGTTCCAACCTGTTTGCCTAATTTGCCGACTCATTTTTCCGCAGTTTTGAGTCGAGTAAGCGGTATTACATAATGAGGCGTCTCCAAATACAAGATGATTTATGAAGCCACGGCAAAAAGCTCAACAATGCAAAGAAGAATGACATTTTCTAAGCATCAGATTTAAAAAAAAAAGGAGTCATTTAAAAACTCGATACCTGTTGATCTTTGAAACCCCAGAAGGTTGTTTAACAATACTTATGATTTCCAAAGTCCTGATAGACTCTTGAGAAAACACTTGGAATACTGCACAATAAAACATTTCTCAGGTTGACCACTTTCTCATCCAAATGATGACGGTAGACAGAAATGACATTTGTCTTCACTGAATTAGAACCACGTGAAACTCAATTATTTTAAGATACTAAACACCGTCTTTTATATTGTGCCATGTATCTGCTGCTGTCTAGTTCTTAAACGACCTTCTGAATTTTTTTAGAACATTTGTGTTTTTGTTTATTTTGGAAAAAGACGAATGCTCAGCTCTGTGATTCTAATGTAATGGAAATGCATGAGCGTCACAAACTGGGGGCAGCTTAACCCATGGCCTCCTAGGCGTGCCTCAGGCAAAGAGAGAGGCTGTGTTCAGATCACTGTCTGCGTGTTGTAACCCTCCACTTGGTTGAACCAAATAGTTCAACCCATTTTGACAGAATCGGCAAAAGTAATTGCGAATGATTTATTTTTTTTTCCATTTCTATTATGTAATTATTAGGAGTTGGTTCATCGAGGTAATCAGCAGGTGGCGCCAATCCTACAGTCGGAAAAAAAAAACAAGATGACGAAAAAGCGCCAGTCTAACTTCAAAAAGTGAAAAACATGAGATCTGTGTAGAGCGAAGAGGAGACGTGCTTCATGTGCGTCATCATGTATTCACTCAATCTGTTCCCGTTGCACGTTGGCGCAGTTTACTTTTATTGATACACTTTCCCACTTCTTTTTTTTTTTTACATTTTCAGCATATCCACAGTTTTTTAATATGCAAATTGAAAATGTGCATAAAACTAGGTGTAGGCACTATTGATACCTGTAATGTTTGATAAACTGTTGACCGGTATTGTGCTTTCGGGGGCCTGTTGCGTGATTTTTAATAACGCCTGTTCGGCTAATCAGACTCCATTGCCGTCGCATAAAAGCCTGTAAATGCTTCGATTCCTTGGTCAGAGACAGACGTCATTAAGTCATTAAGTCATATCTCTGAGTGAGCAGATGGTGTCAGAAGCAAATGAAGCCGCATGTCTGTTTCTTGTGGTCATCAGAACAAAGTGCCAGGATGTAGATGAGGCCTGTATGTTTAGGAGACGCTGTTCTTTGAAACATCTGCTCCACATCAGCTCCTCATCTCTCCCGCTCACCTTCCAATCTGTCCATCTTCAATTTCTCACCGTCGCTCCTGCATTCATCGCCTTTTCGCCGCGCCATCCCTCCATCGCTGCGCTCTTCCTCATTCCTTCCATCTCTCCCTGCCCTCCCTCATTACCCCCCACCTCAGCGCAAGGCTGTCAGAGTTTTAGGGATCCGGTGAGCTGTGAAATCGCACAAATTGCTGTTGCTTTGCGTCTGGCCCGGCAACAGAGGGGGGAGATAGACAGAGAGAAAGAGTGAGAGAGAGATTTTATGCTTCAACACTTCTGAACCTGAATCCCCCCCCCCCCCCCCCCCCCCCCAACCATCCCTCGCTGCCCCTTCCTCCCCTTATTCACTCAGACATGGACAAGCACACGCACAGCTGCGAGACAGCATATCTACCCACTACAACCCAAATACCTCCCCCCCCCCCCCCCCAGCACACACACACACACACAGAGTCAACTTCTTCACCCCCCCACCATCACCACCACCACCTCTGAACATGTGAGCGCAGCACCGCCCTCGCCACCCTCACGGTAAAGACACCTCCACCACTTTGCTTCAGTGTGCGGGTCACTTCACAGAACAACTCGACGAGAGCCTGCAGCCCTCGAGAGGGATAAAGCCCCCTTCTCAACCTAAGGAGAGCTGTGTCAGCCGCCTCTACTAAAAAGAGCAAAGCCCCCCCCCCCCCCCCCCCCCCCCCCAAAACACACCACCAACACCGCGGCTCCAGGAACGCCCTGTGAGATATGGCAAAAACTGGCAAAAGGTCACAAGCATACACGTTGTAACTGTTTTTGCACTCTTTATTATCAGTGTTTTTGTTCTGTTCTGGTGTTCAACAAAGCAAGTAGCAACACAGTGGTGCAGATTACTGCCTTACTTCTAGTGAGCTACTGTGTCACTTAATGCATAAGCACATCTCTAAACATTTGAAAGCAATAGGTTTTTTATTTTAGAAAATGGTAGTCAATGTTCTCGCATATTTATTTTTGTTTTTCTTTGCGCAGAAGAGAATATTATAATTAAGGTACAGACTGGAGTGCAGGGAAATCCCCTCGACAGCAACAACAACTGGGCTTTATTGGTGGTTTGTAATATAATTTTAACTTCAAGGGAAAATACGTCGCAGCAAAAACACGTGGGGCTCGTGAATGAAGTAGAGTGAGAAGTTAACACAGACAAAGTGAGGCTGGGAGAAAGTAGATTTGACATTGTTTGCCAGCTAACGACAGGTCATTCACCGACATCGATACATATTGAGTCACTGGTACGAGGTCAAAGGTACTAATACACAGACCAAAAACAAAAATAGACTAGTAACACTCTAAATGTACAAGCAGACTTTATCTGTCTTGTATGTCCAAATGGTTTTGCTTTAAGTGAAGCAACACGATCTATACTGCCCCCCAGTGGAGAACGTTCCACACTGAGATGCTCTGCAGCTCTGCAGCCTCACACAACTGAAGTTGAAACTTTTGTATTTTATTCTGTATTTTTGCTTTATTGCAGGATTCAAGGATAAAGGATCCGAAATTAATAGTACAAATAATAAGATCTTTTCTCCAGATTTTTTTGAAATTCAAGATGCAGTCTTTTGGGGAATTACTACAGATAACTAAAACCACAAAGCTAACAAGTTAGCGTGGATGAGTATTGAAACTCTTTTTCGTCTCACAAAATTAATTTAAAACTTTATAATCTACATTTTACCACTTTTAAAATGTATTTTTTTTTGTACGACTTGTACATACAGCTGCACTGGAAGTTAACTAAAAGAAGTGTTTCAAATCTGAAATTGGGATTTTATTAGTTTCAGATGGAGAAGTCATGCATCTCAGATGACTGACATGCATAGCACTGATGACTCAGACACGTGTTGCCCTTCAGTAAAATGACTGTCAATAGTGAGTATTTATGAGACATATATATATATATATATATATATATATATATATATATATATATATATATATATATATATATATATATATACTGTAGCCTACCTTAAAGTGGGACACAACTTTGCCTTTTCAAGGGCAAGAGATACCATTGGAGATAATATGAAGTCATTTATGATAAATGTTTCTTCTTAAAGCATTCACACATTCTTCGAACAGTGCCTTTTCAAGCCACACCTCTGGAATGAGCTGGGTGTGTTGCCTTGCTCAAGGGCATCTTGAGTAACTCTTGTTTACCGTTATATAGGAAAAGCCTAAATGTGTGTGTGTGTGTGTGTGTGTGTGTGTGTGTGTGTGTGTGTGTGTGTGTGTGTGTGTGTGTGTGTGTGTGTGTGTGTGTGTGTGTGTGTCAGCTTCTGGTTTGAATAGAAAGAAGTAGCTTATTTACTGCAGTAGCCTAAATGTAAAAGTCTCACGTTGAAAGTTTAGTACACTAAAGAGAGAAATACTGAAACAATTACACTAAAATGCAAATGAAGTAAGTCAACTTGCTTATTGTGAATATTATGGTATCTTCACAGTGTCATTGTTGGGATCACTCGGGACACATTTCTGAATGAAGGTGCAGGTTTTTCCTCCGTTGTTAAGCTGTGTGTTTTGATTATGCTGCTTCTTCACACCCTTAACATTCTGCAACACAAGAGTTTTTTTTTGTCGTTTTTTTACCAGAAACAAAAGGTTAACGTTTACATCCACTTTATTGGATCAGTTCCTGGATTGTTCTAAGCGAGGAGAGCTTCCTGTGTGATCGTCCTTAAACTGTAAACATGTTGATGATGTTGCAAGACAGACTGCTCCGTATACCGTGGGCACATTTCAAATCCTATCTTATGAGATTTTTTTGTTTAAGATCTGTCAAATTTCACTGGCACGTCTCTGAATAAGTTGCACCACTATAATTGCACCACACGTTGGCGCTGTGGGTTAGAAATGTCTATGAATTAATAAAGACAACACACTCGTGCAAGAGGCGTTAGTAAAGACCTTGTCTCTTAGCTATTAATGAAAGCAAATTGTTAAAAATATACGTTTAATTGCTCCCATATTTTCCTTTGTTTTTAGAAAAAGGGTGACACTTAGCAAGCTAGCAGTTATGAACCTGTTAACGGACGTTAAGCTAGCCACTGTAAGCTATTTTACGAACGTTTGAGTCACATCTAGAGCTCTTCACAAGAGCAGGTGACTGTTTCATGTGTTTTGGACTCCAAAGGTCACGTTCAAGTATTAACGTTACGTGAGCGTCACGGAAGGTAACCGAGGGAGACAAAGACTTTCGCCGGAGTTCAGATTTCAGCAAACTTAAAAAAAGGGAAGTTCAGGGTTTTATAATCTCACTGGATCATGTGACCTGCTTACATTAGAGAACTGTGAGAACCTAAATCGAGTCCCGGCTGACTCAGATAATTAGAGGCCGCGTTGTGAAAACGAAACAAGACTTCACGACGGAGTTCCCCAGTGAGTACATGCCTGGATAAGTTTATGTTCTGTATTATTATTATTACTGTGCTGTTTAGTCCCGTTACTAAAATTAGATCTGTGTGTCAGTTATAAGCCTCGACTAACTTTATATTTATTTTGAAGGCTGCAGGCATTGCTGATATTCTCTGTGGATGACTGTTTTATTGTATTATTATTTTTTGTCATTATAACTTCTTGTAATTTGTATGCGTTGACCTGATTCATAAGGTTGCATTGCTGGTGTGTCACACCCTTGAACCTTTTGAGTAAAGTGAGTAATATGTCGCCTCCTTCTCGGAGGTGGAATCGTTCTCTGAACGACATCCAGTTTTTTGCACAGAGAGGCTGTTGGCCTACTTCCCCCTCCCATGAATGCACGGTTCTCTCTTTGTTCAGAAACACCATTCTCTCGCTGCGCCTCGTAACGGCAACGCCTCCATCCGTCTCCACGGAGTGCAAAGATGGCATTTCTGCAACGGCCTTCAGTTCGTGTGGCGCTTCAGCAGCATCCGTCCCCAGTCCTCAGTGAACACTCTGGACTTGCATGCCAGTAACGTCGGCAGCCCTGTGGTAAACCAGCAGCAACCAGCCAATCGGATGTGGGAGGAGAGGAGGACTGCAATCTCAAGAACAAAGGTAGATTATCACCCACACACAAGACAATTCTAAAATGTCCTAATATGTAGTTAACAAGGTGTCTGTCCTCATGCATTGCCTTTGTGCTTTGGTATTGATTTTATTCTGCATTTGACATCTTTGCACACGATTGACACTAAATGACAAAGAAGTGACTTTTTGAAAACGTGTGACATTATATATCGATGTAAACAAAGGCTTGTATGTGATGAGATTTTACCAAAACTCACCAAATAAGTGGAAAAAAAAGCAATAAAATGGCCTAATAAGGTTCTCTGATCAGGCCCTTTTATAAGTATAATAACAAACATATTTCTGTATTATGCATTGTCTCTGGCATTAAAATGGGCAGACGCATGAATTCACTATATTACATTTTGTTTCTGAATAATGTGAGAGATATCTATAACAATGGTTGTTGTGACCTGGTCAAAATGACATGAGCAATAGAGATGTCCCCTCTGATGGAGATATAGTGCACACTCTGCTCTTAAACCTCAGTTCCAGTTAGAAACACAAGTTCCACTTTTAAAAGCAGGCGACACACACACACACACACACACACACACACACACACACACACACACCACAACTGTGTTTATAGTTTGCAAAACAGTAAAAACATGCTCCAAACACAATCTCCCAAATTACAGACCGGCGTCTCCTCAGAGACAAACAACATTCTTCGTCAACACAGAATAAATCATAAGTTCACATCTGCAGTAATTCAGTGGAAATAAACAAAACAGAAAATAAAATGAAATATTTTAGGCAGCCTGTTTACTCCCCCATATCTTGCCTGTCATTTTCATTACACTACAGACTTTCATCCACATCACAGCTGCATTTTCTGCTCTGTCTGCACTTGTGTTACACTTCATGTTGTAGGCGTGTCAAAAGTAAAAATATGACTGTATAGAAAGAAGCAGAAAGCATTAAGTTACGGAAGTGCATTTGCAGTCTACTCCATAGTTAGCAGATATGCATCAAATGAATCGATAAGGCCTGTTAACTGCAAGTAAAGCCCACTCACAATGACCTCTAGTGGCAGCACAACATTTAGGCTTTTGGCTGCATTAACCGATTTGGCTTTGAGGCCACTGGACTTGACTTGGGGCTCTAACCTGCACCGACGCTACAGTGCACTGACAGAGCAGCAGTAGTCAAACACACACTACCCCGTCAGCATCGTGTGAGGTGATGCAATACTACAGCCTGGCATTAAGCTAAACTATATTAGCGGGACAGTTCGCCCCAAAACAAAACAAAAAAATAGTGCTGTCGTGCTATTTATGAATCTAGATTGCTTTGTTGTGTGTTGCTTACTTTTGGAGATGTTGGTCATAAAAATGTCTGCCTCCTCTTGAATATAATAGTATAATAGAATATAAGACTGTATGGCACTCGGGTTGTGGTTTGAAAAACTCACACAGCAATGTCTCTTTCCAGAAATCATGAGCCTACGGCTGATATCTCCCACACTAGGCAACCCGCACCAAAACAAGCAGAACAGGTAAGAGCAAAAAATATGTACTGCCCCTTTAATCCTCTCCATTTAGCCCAGCCTAACCAGCAGCCACAGTACAACAGGGCTAAACCCACAAATACTCAACTACTTTCTAAGATCTAGAAAAGCAGATCAATTCTCCTTTCAGCTCATCGATTAACCGTCACATTGTTGCAGCTCCGCGGCGCAGCACATTGGAGTTCAACCCCAGTTTTAAGGCCATTGCATTGCTCAAGTGCAAGGGCAGGAACAGCGTCACACAGCGTATGCAGCTTTGTGGCATTTGTGGGCGATAGAATGTCTTTTAGCTTTGACTAATGTTGGCACAAGATGCTCGCTTCTTCACACCGACTTGGTGATTTGAATACCACAAGGGCCCAACCATTGTAGAAAAGAAAAACAGCACTGCACTGTACAGTAGTTTAAATGGTAATACACACATGAATGCTGATTGCTATGTTAAACTCCTGGTGGAGAACATTGTACATGCAGCGCAATGACATTTAGAGCTAATTTAATGATGAAACGTCTGTTCTGAGGGGCTCCACAGCAGGAGTATGACTCATTCAGCAGGTCTGCACACTCCGGTGGAAACTGCTATCGCAGACGTGTGGGTGGTTTATGAAAAGGGTCTTTTGGAAGGTATGAAAGAAAAAACAAAAAAGCATCTCTGGTGTCAGAATCATCTCAGTAATGAAACTGTGTTCTGATGAATGTTATAAATTATATGAGCAAGGAGTTGCGTTGTGATAGTTAATACATGTTGTGATAGTTTCAGTAGAACATGGACTATTTGGGGATTTGGTGTCATCCCCTCAACTGAAAATTGATTTATCACTTTTATGTCTCTTCCTTTATTTAGTTGACTCAAATAGGATGACTTAATACATTTTTTTTTTTTTTTTTTTTGGAAGATGTCAGTTTCCTGTTGACTTTTTTTTGGCTCTCTGGTTGTCTGTTGCATATTCATAGGAGCAGCGTGGATGTGGTGGGAAGGCACCACACAGGCGCAGTTCAAAGGGTCTGAAACCACATCCTTGAGTCACACCGCTGATGTCGATGATGATGATGATGATGATGCCAAACCGAAACGTTGTTCCACTGAGCGCTCTCACACAGGCGTCAGTGCATCGGTGACTCTGTGAGCGTGTTGGCTGATTAAGTGGCAGCATTTTAGATTGGAAGAAGGTAAGACGATCGATTCTTTAATATTAAATATGAGAACGGAACAACGTCGGTGGAAAATGCTCTTTTTAAGATGTTTAAACTGGGTTGAGAGATCATTTGTAATTTATTTCATTGCCTTATAATTCTGTTCAAGCCGTTGTCCCAGTTTAGCAGCAAATTCCCAGAGAAAGGCTGAATCTTTTAATTTTCTCTGTGTTTAATTTTTGTTTTTCTCTCTTACTAGAAGACACATTTCTAACACGTATGTCTATATTTAGTTTCAGCTGCTGTATTTCCTCCTAACCAGCAGCAGATAACAGTGGGTCGTCCCCATGGCTCTCAAACCGGGGCTCCTATTGCTGCTGTGGGACCTCACTTTGTTTGTTCACGGTGGTAAGTTGGCTTTTCTATGTCTTCTGTGGTCTTGTATGTATTTCTAAAGGTAATTCCCCACAGTAATGTACTCATTTTCAGATCTTTTTTTTTTTTTTTTACTCTTCCACATTGTTGTGTGATGGTCTTGATGCTTGTGGCCTCGGCCCCAAGTTTCCCTTTTTAAATCAAATTACTTCAGTGAGATTTGGTTTGGTAAACAAATGAAGTTGATGGATTAGACGTCCGTACAGCATTAATGTTAAATATGCTAAATGCAGTTATAACTGACTGCACTTCTTTTTCTTTTTTGTTCTGCTGCAGTCACGTCTTGCAACGTCTCCTGCACAACGGACTACCAGGTTTCTCTGAACTGTTCCTGCTCAGGCTCTGCGCCGACGTATTCCGGCCTCCTCACAGTCATGTGCAGGTACAAGCTGTTAATAAATACGCTCTATGTCGATGCATTACAGCAAGCGGCTTCATCGTAGCATCGTGTTATTCAAATGTTAGTGCGCTAGCTGTTTATTCCCCCCCCTTTGAATTACGGGATTCCCAAGTTTGGTCAATTTGAATATTTTGCTCTAAAATAATATTGGTCAAATTTGGATTGAATTTTTTTTATTTATTTTTGTATCCTTCGTCAGTTGTTATTGCCTTGTGGGCAACATTCGGCCATCTTTTGAAAGTGGAGTTGCTTCAGAACAGTTGCTTTGACGTATTGGAAACCCTGCAGTGTGCTGGAGAGATTTAGTTGGTTGTCTTTATATCACTTTCCTCACAGCGTCGCCCATCAGAATGGTTTCAATACAAACATCCTTCACTGAGACCATGACGTGAAATTGATCTCGTGTTTTATTTTCATCGGTGGAAGGAGTGGACCCAATTGATTTTGATGTTTGAGAGTTAAAAATAACGCAATAACGATGATTGTTATTTATTAAAACATGAAAGTATGCCATGAATATGTTTTGGTTGTTCAAGGATTGCAAACAAGATATGTAGCAAGCAAGCGGCAACATTTCACTTTTAAATGAATAACCTCGCAAGTGCTTCCTGGTGGACAAACTAAGTAATGTAAAGTTGTATCTTATCTTAATGTTTCTAAACTACGGCACAGACCAACCCCAATAAATCAATTTGAACACATCACGTGGACTGTGGGAGATTATTACAATACTTTTTTTTTTTACTATTTTCTGACTTTTTATGATTTCTTTGACAAATGGATAATTCAATAAATTATAATCAGACATATTGTTATTTCCCATAATGAAATGGTTGTTTGATGTTCTTAGTCAGGCTCTAGGAAAGAGCTTCTTTTAGCGGCTGAATATGGAGAGGGGCTCTGCTTCAGTGAAGCACACTAATAAGAAGCGTGGCTGTGAGATGGCTCACCTTCTTTCTATGAAACAGGTGGACAGATAAGCGACGCCAGGCTTTGAGTTTGTCTCTCTGCTGTATTTTTGCTCTAAGTAGACATTCGTGATGTGAAATGGAGCTTTTCATAGAACTGCCTTGCATCGGTCCTCCTCTTAAAACAATCGCATTGGGAAACCACAACCGTTTGGTGCTGAGACGTCATCTGAAGTCACAGGGCATCGCTGATAATACCGCACTGTTGTTTTTATCTGTCGCAGTTACGAAGAACTTGTGGTTCATGGAAGCTGTGAAGTCCAACCCCCTCAATCCTGGTGCGTAATGTATCCGGAGAAGCTTGAAGAAGTTGCATTCATTGACACCATGTGCAATGCGACAGCCAGTCAACAGGGCGATCGAGCGAACGCCAGTGTGTCGCCCGAATGGGCCCTGTGTGATGTGGGTAAGTTAAACTGATAATCACTGAGAGGTTTGACATTTCTGTATTCAGTCATTCCTGCTGAACAGATGAGAGGATAACACGGAAATGACAAGAGGTCACGGAGCAATCACGTCCCTTATATTACAGTCAAATTAAAATGTGTCTAAAAAGGATTAATAAGAAGTTCCATGTTAAGTTCTTTAAATTTCTTCCAGCGTGCATATTGTACACAGCTTAAACAACTGTAAAACCCTTTCCCTCTTGTTGAATACAGCCATCACATTACTGCACAGTGAACCACTTTCTGTTTGGTTTGAAAGTCAGAGATGACAGGAATCGTACCGACAAACTTTCCCGGCGTTCTTAAATTGTTGTTTGGCAGCAAACTTCCAACCACCTGCTTTGCCCTCCAGATTAAGACGACAGCTAAAAATAAGGTTCAACTGCCTGTAGTGGTGTAGAGTATTGTTGGCATGCACACATTTTCACTTTCATAATGTCCCCCCCCCCCTGGTCCTCATGGGACTTCACTTTCACAGTGAAACCTTCGCCTCCTGTCAACGTCCGTGTGACAAACACCGACGTGTTCTACAACATCACCTGGGACCACAGCAACCAAGACGATTGTCTCACATACAGGGTGCGCGTGAGAGACAACAAAGACTTTTCGAAGGTGATATGTGAGCAAAAACAAACCAAAACAAAAAGCGAGAGGCTGTTGCAGCTCCTTATCGTCAGTTGTCTCTGCTCACGACACCCGTCCAAAGACGTTCTGTTTTCATTCCCTTTCTTACAGGATCCAGCTCTTTCCCTTTTTGTGACAGAGAAGAACGCTCTGTTAGACCTCAGGAATCTGCAACCGCACGTCATCTACGCTGTGGACGTTCAGGCCAAAATGTGTCCTGACAATCCCCATCTCGGTCCGTGGAGCGAGTGGAGCTCCACTGCACATTGGAGGACTAGAGGAACGTATGAAGGTAGAAGATCAGTGCACCCTCCGGCCTGGAGCCGTGAAATAATCAGCTTTGGTCTCATGCTAGTCACGGATGTTATTTCTGTTTACATGCTTCAGACCATCATACGAGTATGCGTTTCTGCATAGTCATACCATTTCTGTCAGTACATATTTGACACGTTATGTCTCCTTTACAGGAATTAATGGACTTTGGTGGTACGTCACCCTGTCCGTCATTCTTGTCCTTGTTCTCCTGCTGCTGGGTTATTTTAAAAAAACGTGAGTACTGAAAACACTGTCTTTTCCTTCAAGTATGCAGATCTGACCCTGTTCCTTTTCTGAGCCTTGAGTCTTGGGCTGTTGGTGCTGAGCTACCAGCAGAACCTTGGTTAACAAATCTAAGTGGTCCACTATTCCATAATTCTCTTAACGGCGTTTACCACGCCGACTCAAAAGCCGTATTCATTCAAACTGCTGGGCCTCGATGTTCAGTCATTAGTTCTAGTTGTTTGGAGAAGCTTGTAGAAATGGATTTTTTTTTTTTTTTTTTGGACTGAACCAACTATTATCATTCTAAAAATAAAATGTGCAAATCATATTTAAAAGGTAGGATTTCCTTTTTGAATTCATTGCACAGAGAAAGCGCCCTAAGGTCAGCAACGCTTTTGTCTTCCAGTAAATGATCAGCAAAAGCTTCTCACTGCTTCAATCTACACTTTCCTGGCATTGCCTCCCACATGTACAGAAACCACCGCTGCGCTGTACGTGCAGCGGCACTTTGCACTGAAATGGCTAGCAGACATAGGAAGTCACGCTGTAGCATCAGTGTGAGAGCTGACACCTCACTTATTAACGGTGGCGAGAAAGAACACAAGCTGAAGAAAGTGAATGTATTGTGTTGTGCTTGCAGACGTTTCTCAATATTTTGTCAGCTGCTGTTGTACCAACGAGGGCAGACAAATGACTAGAAACGCCTCAGTTCAACCGCACCACAAACTGCAGCCTCCAAAATGACCATGAAGTTGAATCCCAGACATGCACTAACCCTCCTCACACGGGTGACCTGGGGACAGTTTGCCTGCTCTGCGCGTACGCTGCAGCAGGCGCTGAATGATTGATTTAACCTGTTTATGTATTTTTTTTTATGGTTGCAGCTGGGCGGCTTGTTAGCACTTCACCCACAGCCCCCCCCCCCCCCCCCCCCCCTTTAAGTGATCTTAGCGTTTAACGAGGACATGCTGTTGTCAGGGAGGGGGGGAACTAAAATTAGCATCCTTATCTCTATAGATACACAAAGGTTGAATAAAAAAGGGCAAATAAAAGATTTGAAGATCAATCAGATTTGACTATGTGAATTCTCACCACTATTGGCAACTAACACTGCAAATGAGCACATAGTTACAACAATGGGGAATGACATATGTGGACCGTTTTGACCTGAATAAACTAAAAACTTAATCCCAAAGTTGAGTCGACTTCAGCTTTGTGCTGTGGAGCGCTTTCAGCATTACTAGTTATTATTTGGTCACGAACTTCACTTCTGCACAGCTCAGGTGCCGAAAACGAAATCACCTCATCAAAAGTGAATTACAGATGTTGTGTTATTTTTTTTTTCTATTTCCATTTTTTTTTTTTTTCTTCTTCCTGAAAGTCATTTCATATTCGTTTCAGGTGGTGGCAGCAAAAACTCCAGCGGATTTTATACATCCCCAAGGCGGAGGAGTTTTTCAAGCCCCTCGATCTGATCTATGGGGGGAACTTTAAGGTAAGAGGAAGCAAAACAAACGTTAGGCTTTGTGTGTAATTTCCAAAGTACCCAGCAGGTGTTGCCCAAGTGGGGACTTTTAGCACATCTGGACCCCTGCTTGATGGGACTTTCCCTTGACTTCACATTTAAGGGCCTTGATGATGTGAATGACTCAGTGTGCAGGGGCTTCAAGAGGCTTTTCGTTTTGCATCTATCCGACATGCTGTGGGTAGATATGCGTCTATGACAGCCCGACCTCTTCAACCCCAGTGGAAAATACCCCTGCTACTGATCAGCATCATTGTGTTTTTGTTCATTTATGCTAATGTTTTTATGATTATCTTTTCCATCACCTTTTTAAACATTTTCCCCTAATTTAAATTCTTCTTCCTATCGTTTGACAAACAGACTGATTGTTGTTTTCAATGAAACGCACTCACTTCATTCATGTGTGCTAATTTAATGTTAAGGCTGATGGAGAGCAGACCATGTCTGTGTTCCAATACCCAAACTAACGAACGATTTAGTATGCCAAAAAGATCATTTCTATGTCCTAATTCAGTTTATATTTGGCCAACATGCCTAACCCACGATCCTTTGAGCAGCAGATATATGAGCAAGTAGTTTAAGGTGCCATGTTGTGACGTAGTTTGTCTCAATTGAATGCAAACCGCATGCAACGGTACATTCTTTCTAAGGGCAGCTGCAAAATGTATTAAAAGTAAACGATGCAGCTTTGAACGCAGCTTTGATTTCTGCAGGACTATGTAGCCAAAAGGGACTAGAACTAGTAGAATTTCCCTCTTGCATTGCAAAAGAAACCCAAAACATGTCCAAAATGTCTTATCTAAAAGTACCTAGAAATATATATGGTATACAAGTATTCTAAAATTAACAAACATGATTACAGTGACTGAGCATCTGCTTGGCAGAAGTGTCCGATAAATCAGAATGGCTTTATTCGCCAAATGTGCGACGTACACTGAACAGATGCAGCGCAGTAAAACCAAAGAATGGTTAGAAAGTTGAAGAAAGATGGATATGAATGCTTTACAGTTAATACAGTCAAAGTTACAGTCAATCAAGAACAGCTGTTAAGCAGTCGAAACCCAGGAAACAAAATCAAGTTTTCAAGGTTTCAAACAAACTTAAAAAGACTTTTCACCAACTTCAGCTGCAGATTTGAGTGTTGCTGTTTTGTGTAGTGTATCACAATAGTATCAGTATAGTGAAGGATGTACCGGAGATGTTGTCTGGTATCATATCGCTTTTTAAGAGTTATGTCATGTTTAAATACTGTATCTATTAAAAACACATATAGTCACCCTTACAATAGCATCACATCATCTGTATTCTGTCAAAAAACATCTGGATGATGTTACTCCTGAGTGAACCAGTTCAAGCTCAGAAGACCCAGTGGCTGGAGATCTGTGTGCAGTTACAAATGTCGGTCCTGCAGAGGGCGCTGCTGCAGCAAATAACACAGAGATCAGGAAGTACTAGAGAGAGAAGGAAATAGTTGTGCTTTATTTAGCACTGCTTTCCGTTTGCGTCACTCTGCAGAATGTGCTAGACTGGGCTAAATGAGGAACATGTTGTGCTCTAATTAGATTCAATTCAAAACACGATGTCCCTCATGGGTCTTTGCAAGCTTGTTTGCAAACATAAAAAGACACAGAATGAGCAATTCTTTCAAAATATGATTTCATGAGATGATGTCTGTTGTCTTCTCTGTTCACGAGTCTTGTGGCTTCTGGAAGAAAATGTAACTTGTTTCTATGTGTTTTAAATAAAAACATATTTGTGATGACATTAGTTCATTGAGGACATAGAAGACGTTTGTCGGGTCATTGATAAACACGTATGTCCTTTTCTGAAGACTTAATCAGTGGACTTTGGACTGCAATCTGCTCCAAAGGAGTTCACTTTAGGCAGACAGTGCAGATGCTGCTCACCCTTTTGTCAGAATTTGAACTAATCTCACATCTGTCGTCAAACAAGTTTCATGTATTGATGACAGATGTGAGATTTAGTCCTCTGTGTTTAGTTCTAAATACGTTGAAATACTCCACAAGGCCATTTCCCCACCAGTCCTCCATCATAACGAGTATTTTTTTTTTTTTAAATGAAAGAGAGTGATAGAGTGTTGATATTGCACTCTCAAATTCATCAAACTGGATTTTAATTTACATCATTCTAAATCTGGTGTGAAAATAGGTGACAGTGTGAGGTATAATTCTTGTTACTCTCTGCGCTGTTTTTTTTTCTCGTACTTTTATATCACATCTTCAGGAGCACTGGAACAGACTGTACCGGCTCTTTTTTGAAAGCATTGTTCTAGTTCGACTGCGCCTCTCTCACTCTTGCGGTGCACACTGCTTAGGCTTTCTCAGCAGATCACAGACAACCCGGTGATGCTGAGCTCTGTACCTCAGGATGTGGTGACCTTTGCATGAAGAAACAGATTAAGGCTTATCTGGCCATCGCCTCGCTGAATGGAGGCCATATGCAGCTGCAGACGGTTCACGTTTCAGCAGCCATGCAGATTTTGTGGGGAGATTTGTACAATATTACTTCTTAGTTGAGCGCAAAACATAAAAAGGGGCTGAATCCTTGCAGCCTGCCAACGTTTTATTTGACAGCTAGACTCTGAAAATCATCTCGTTTCATGCCTGAAGTAGCGATGTATTCAATCCAAGGTTAGAGCCTTTTATTGTTATTCCAAACATATATATAAGATATTCATTTTTACTGATGAACTCACTTCAGGCACCCCATGGAATGTTTTCCTTTACTTCAGTGTCATGTTGCGTCTGCACTGGGCTAATTATAGACGTAATGTTCAGATGGATCCTGCTGAAAATCCCCAAGTAGTCACGTCTCACACTTCAAGCGGTATTAGTGAGTAAAACATATACTGAAAAGAAGATTAGATGAACAGTTGGTTCTCTGGGAGTTGGGTGCTAGAACTAATGCATGATCAGCCCAAGAGCCAGGCTAACAGTTCCTCCCTGACTTCATGCTAAGCTAACCCTGCTTCATATATGAGATATGAGAGTGGTTTTAATCGTCTATATCAAACCCTCAGCAAGAATGAAAATAAGCAACTGTTCCTCTAAATATGTATTGGCCTGTTTTGCCACTTATTGAAGCTACTACTCCAGATGAATGTTTTCCACTTGTTCTGTTGCAGGAGTGGGTGAAGCCCGTATTCAGCGAGTACGATTACCTGAAGATCAACTCCCACACTCAGATGACGAGCGAGAAGCAGCACGACGTCCTTCAATGGAACAACGAGAAACAATGCTACAGCGAGGACGGCGAGATCAAACGGGGCGGCCAATTGCTCCACGCGCCGCAGCCTCACAGCAACTCGCTGCTGTTCTTCCAGGACGGCGGCAGTTCACAGGGCACCGGACACTCCACCGGACACGTGTCCATCCACACCGTGACTCTATCTGGAGAAGAGGAGTTCGAGGAGGAAGTGGCGTCGCGCTGCTCTGTAAACACCCTCAGAAGTTACCAAGATGGAGAACGCGTTGGTTCATTTGAGGAAGCCAACACAGAACATGCTGGTTGTGATTTAGAGGGACCTCATAGGCAAAGTGGGGTATCGCCACAACACGAAAACCAAATGTTGAATAACTTGTCAATGGAAAATATAAACTTCCAGCCACACGCCCGGCTCGATGAACCAGAGAGGGTGTCACTGGCCTCGTTCTCCTCAAACGACCTGTCAGAAGACGGCTACCCTCACGTGGACTTGGACACTATTGACAGTGGTTTTGGAGAGTGCGGCAGCCCTCGAGCCTCAGACTCAAACGCAGCAGAGCAGATGCACTCCGATTTATTCCATGAGCACAAAAGCTTGAATTCTAACTACGTCAAGCAGTGGATGATATGTAGCACTATTCAAGACGACTTCAGCAACTCGGACACCGAACTCCATGAAGCGCCGTGATTATCGCGCGCCGACTCACTGACGCGATCAGTAGTCCTGTATATTCTGTTCATCTCGAAATGTTTTAGTTGTGCACTTTGTATATAATCAGGTTTCCCTGTTTTTTTAAAAACATGTGTTATTATGTTCGAGATTTGATTGGAGAGACAGCGATGACATTTATTGAGACTGGAGTGTGCCAAAATAACAATTCTATGTTTTGTTGTTGACTTACATGCAGATCAGGCCATCAGTTATTAATTGACCATTTTAAAGACAGGGTGGAGAGACTACATAGCTGGAAGTCTGCCAGGCTCAGGTGTGGAAAGACAAACCCCTGAAAGACACATTAGAGCCAGAAAACAGGACTCAAGACCCCAAGTGGAAGGGAGGGGTCGTCACCCTCTATAGACACGCACCAAGGGATGGAAATACTGCCTCGATTCGTACTGCTGGAGGATGATTTTTTTAATTATTTTTTTTTGTCACTGTATTTACAGCTTCATATTCTCATGGTCATGCATGCATCATCGGCTTGTACAGCAGCACCGGCATGCATGCTACCTTATCAAGATGTCAGATAGTGTCTGTTTTCCTAGCACATGCATTTTCTCAGTAACTACAGTAACCATCCATCCTGTTGCAACTTTAACGTCAGTAGAAAGAGCGTACTTGGAGAAAATGGCTATCCTCTGTTCAATAAAATTTGTATTTATTAAGAAAACAATGACAACACCACCAACACACCAATCAGTAGTTCATAAATAAACACTATTAGTTTTTGACCTAAGTTAACAGAGCGTAGGTAACCAGGAAATAGCCTCCTCCTAACAGAAAAAAAGTGACAGCACTGTGGAGATGACACTTTAAATGTGATAGTCAGCACTGAGAAACTTGAACGGCATTTCATTTGCGAGACTTGTGACGTCACTTTGACTTGCCGCACACGACTTAAAACAGCTGCAGCTACTAAGTGTTTGTTATTTTGTGGTTTTAGCATATCAACAATGAAGAAACTGCAGCTCGCAAGATTCCCACCGAATCATTCCTCGACCTGTTCATGTTCCCCTGAGCGAACTCCAGATAACGACTTCCAGAGGTCCTCTCGTTTTTGTCCTTGACTCAAAAGATATGTTGCTATTTGACGGAACCACACATGTCCGCGTGTTGCAATGGTATCTAAACTTTTAAGACATATTAAGTTTAGTCTTTTGAGAGAGATCCGAGTACTGCGGGAGAAATAAGAACAGGCAAAACACAGCCGGTCGCACATAATCACATACAAACCGCACCGGTAGCAGTCACAGGTTGCTCTGAGAGGGTCTAAGTTACAAGTTTCAGTTCACCCAATGGGACGAGAGTCTTCCCAAGTATTTGTCCGAGAGGTAATCGGAACAGGCCAGAGATCTGGAGAGACCAGCCTCCTTTTTTCATACGGATAACTGCACTGCGAGTCTAGACTTACTGTAGGAGCTGTGAGAAGAGCTTCTTCTGCTGAACTAAGCGCGCTGCTTTGTACACATGGGCTGAGCAGATCAGAAATATGGCTTTGGGCAAATCCATTTATTGTTGTAAGTGATTACTATAATTTTGAAATGTATTCTGGACTCGATGGCAAGCCACTGAAGGGATGCTTAACATGGGATATTCTCGAGCAGCATTCTGGGACTAATTGTAGACGATTTAGTGCTTTTTTTTTTTTTCTTTTTTTTTTTTGCTGAATGACAAATATTGATTCATGGTAATACAGATGGGATGAAATGAAGGTATTAATGTTATTCTCCAGGCCGACAGAAAGGGGTTGATTTTGCTTGTCAACTGATAATAACAGGGTTGAATAACACCTTGTGCTGTCGAAGGTTACTGTGGCACGAAGCCAACTTTTCCATTCATTTCGACTGTCGGGTTGGAAAGAGCAAATGTAATTAATTATCTCAGCCTCGTCCTTGTTCACCTGGAGAAACTTAGAAGACATCCAGCACTTGGTGTCACCACGCTTTGAGGACGATCAAGCGACAGGAACCAGTAGGCTTGACAGGAAGTTATAGTTGTGCGTCATCTGTGGAAAACTGAAACTGTGTATTGTGTCTACTAATAATGCTAATAATTGTTTCTTGTGTAATCTGTAAAGCACTTTGGGTCGCCTTTGGGTATGAAATGCGCTTGCCTTCTTTGCACAGTAGTATTAGTCCAGTGGTTATTGCGGATGAGAACATTTTCGTCTATTTTCCTTTTAAGTGTAAATGTTTAGTTTGTTGCACTTATTGTATTCGTATTGGTTTGTTTTTTCGGACTGCACTTTTGCGTTGCTTCATGCTCTTAGATGCTTGTTTAAAAAAAGGAGACGCACTCATGACTTCTGGTGACGAGTAGTTCTCTTGAATACCTATGTTGAATACACTTGTAAGTCGCTTTGGATAAAAGCGTCTGCTAAATGACTGTAATGTAATGTTTTTTCATGCTTAATGTGATGTTTGCTTGTCCTTCCTTCTGTCTGTTTTGGTCAGTATATGTAGACAGATGACACATTAAAGGAATAAACTGATGTGTTTCCAGGCATCCGTGAGGGGTCACTGAGTGGTTTGATGATGAGTGAATCATGTGTTATGCTTTTCAGTCAGCAGGTCTCGACCCAGCTGAACACCCACAGCTGGTGTTGTAGGTGTTCAGCTGGGTCGATTTGAGGAAATGTGTTAGACAGCGCTCTTCACCACCATCATCAAAACCTCAAATGAGGAAATACCTTCTGGAAGAATGGTGTTCATCCCTCCAGTAAAGAAGAGGAAGCCTGGCTCTTTTGGCCTTGATCTCAACAATGCATGTTTTGGACAAAGTCGATTCTTAAAATCCTTCAATTACAACATAAACATGATTTAAAAACAGTACAGTACAGCAAGCAATAAGTAACAATAGTAACAAAGAAAGGACACGCATTTAAATCCTGTTAATCACAAAGGCAACGCTTCACTCTACACTGCATCAAATAGAAAATAATGATCTTCAGTCACTAAATTGTTTGGCTGGCACAGTGAGAAAAAAGAGCTGGTGCCAAAAAAACAAATCAAAAAGGTATAAAGAAAAAAAAGATTCTGTGACGAATAAGATGTGACTTCCTGTGATGTAACCAGTGATAAGTTAGACCTCAGTTCCATCTCTCATTCACTGTCTGAGGCACCAACAGCACCAGGAGAGCCCCCGAGGTAATCGCACTTTCTCATTCATTACACACAATAGCACACATGGCAACTAATGATGTTCTTATATTTTTTCAAATAATGTAAGCTTGAGGTATATAGTTTTTTATTTCTGACTGTCTTGTATGCATATCATACGTGTGTATTATAGAAAGATAAATTCATGTTGGCTTAGAGTGGAATGCTACATGTCCAGCGGTACAGAAGCGGTAGATATAACCGAAATGTTTGACCCATGTCCACAGTGTGATGCTCACACCCATGGAGTCATGAAGGGTGTTCAGCTGCTGTTGGCGTGTTGCTGCTCCAGCATCCTGGCAGTGACCAGCTGCATCCGAGGTACAGCTCACTCGTCTGGACACACAGGCGGACGTTTCGCTCTGAACTTCGTCTGTGGGAGATTCTATAATAAGGCACCTTCAGACACATCTCATCTCGTTGCCAGTATTCACGTGGTCAAATGATTTCCTCTGTATGAATAACCGTGCCCACAGTAGGAGGTTCAAGGGAAATGTCAAACTGTGGGAAATGTCAAGTAGAAATTCACGTTGTCTCATCTGTCTGTGATTAACGTTTGAGTAAAAGATTGATTACACCAGCGGTGGAAAGTAACAAAGTACATTTACTCAATACCGAACTTAAGTACAATTTGGAGGTACTTTGCTTGAGTACTTCAATGTTATTTAACATAATATCTATATTACAATAAGATACATGTTGTACTTTTTACTCCACTAGCCTCAACCAGCTACAGCAGTAAAATGATACTTAGATATCTGTATATATCTAATGATGTAATAGCTAATTATATAACTTATTTTTTATTATTATTTCTTTAGTTAAAGATCTAAATACTTCTTCCACCTCTGGATCATTCTGTCTTTGAGTAAATTGAAATATGTTGTATTGCCGTTGTTTTGTAAATATCATAAATTGTGTACATGACAATAATCCTTTCCTCCCACTTCCATACTGTAGTCGATGGATTTTCCTGTGTGAGTGCCTACTGGGACACGGTTACTTGCGTCTTGAACATCACTGGTAATCCCGTAGGACAGTCCAACACCACCTACAGCCTGAAATTCATTGAATTTGAGGGGTAATTCCATTTCTTGGGTTATATGAATACATTGAAATGTTCAATTCTTCTTTTAGAAATGAATGTTTGTGTCTGTGCCGCACAAACAAATGGTCATTTTCTGTTGTTGTGTTTTTATGTTAGGGAGGTCTTTTCCTGTCCGCTCGCGGTGATGAATCACAGTTACACCGGTGTCTGCAAAGTCACGGACGAAGGGGATTTAGGCGTTGATTTATATGACATAGAGCTTTGTCACGAATCTGCCTGTCATAATGTAACAACTGATTATATGCCACGACACAACAGTAAGCATGCATTCATTGTTATCACTAACTGATAAAGTCTGAGTGGCTGACGTGTGTGTTGATGTCTGTCCTTGGTTTGCATGCATGTATGCAGACGTCTGTGCGTCAGTCTGTACCTATAAAATCACACGTCTGAAGAAACTAGGATATTTCCAAAGTCAAGCACATTTATTAATCAGGAGAGCTACTGAATAGCAAACATTAGGTTATGCTTTTGAATAAATGTTTGTATTGGAAAGGATTTTCATATATGTGGATATGCTTTGATAAATATGCTTTGATGTTTGTGATCAGTTCAGCTGACACCACCGCATCAACCTGAGATTCATGAAACACCAGAGACCGTCAACGTCACTTGGAAAAGTGGGTATGAAGACCATATGTACCTCAAAAGTGTCCTTTGCTACGAACTCTTACTTCAAACACCTCAAAGCACTGAGACCGACGTAAGCTCCACTATAAATATCCATACTTTCAATCAACACGTGTTGCCGTAATAAGATCTGACAATAATCGTTTCTTTGATCGTTTCAACTTTTCCTCAGACTCTCAAATCACTCAGGGAGTCTGAATGGATTCCACGCTCACGACTTAAGCCACATACTCCATATTGCATCAAAGTGAGATCTAAACCGGATCATCAGGATTATAATGGAATTTGGAGTAAATGGGGTCCATCGACATGCTGGGAAAATAAAGCAGGAGACGGTAAATGCCACTGTTCCTTCTTTAGTACCAGGCTTCATGGCACTGACTGACAATGATGCACACTGACAGCATGTAGATGTTAGGATATACATACAATATGTACGGTCTGCTGTTTCCCAGTGTGAGTTATTGTTGTGCCTTTGTGTCTCGGTGTCATAAAGAACAAGTGTTGCATATTGTATGAATGATTTGAGTCAGAGGCTCAAAGATCTCAAACCCCCCCCCCCCCCCCCCCCCCCACCACCACCCACCCTTTTTTATTTATTTATGAATCACCACCTTCGTAGAATAATACTGATAATTCATCAGCCACCTAATATATTTACTGTCATCTCTGCAGTGTGACTCACAAATTCTGTCTTATTCCACAACACTTTCTCAGAAGGAGAAGAAGAAGAAGATAAAACGTTAGTCACTTTGATCATATCTCTGGGCCCAGTGTGTGTGGCTGTTGGAGTCATGCTGATTTTACTCTACCGTCCTGCTGTGAGGTAATTCATCTGTCTTATAAAATGTTGGCCAAAGGGTACATTTAAGAGTATCATAATCAACATAATCTGCCCTGAATAAGCAAAAGTATGACGAGTAAAATGTTATTTGATTTGTGTTACAGGATGAAGATAAAGACTCTGTCCCACACACCAACGCCAGCCCCTTTCTTCCAACCTCTATTTCAACAACATGGAGGCAATCTCCAGGTGAGGTGGCAACGTCCTCTTGCGCTCTCTCTCTCTCTCTCTCTCTCTCTCTCTCTCTCTCTCTCTCTCTCTCTCTCTCTCTCTCTCTCTCTCTCTCTCTCTCTGTCTTTTTGTGTTATTTATTTCATGCAAAGTGCAAAAGAAAGCACAACACATAAGTAAGTAGAAAGGTTGCACTCAGTAGAGTGTGGCGTCTGCAACGACCACTGCTGTAAAGTTTGATTAAATGACTCCACCCAGCATCGCCGCAAAGCATCCTCAAACACACTTCAGTCTAACTCTGAAAAAACAAGCGAGAGATGTATGCCAGCAATCGTCTCGAAGTCGTTGTATAATACATTTCATACAATGTTGCTAAAAACTCATTTAAAGTCACCGAGCAGCGGCTGATTTGTGGGGAGGTAGAGAGGTGTGTGTACTAGAAGTGCCTTTCGCTGTTAGCGGTTAGCCAAACACAGCGTTGTGGGGCAAAAGTTTTGAACAAAATTCAAATTTGACCTGGATGAAAAGTCCGCCGGGATGATTAGGACTCATCCTCTGTGCACCATGAATACGGGAACCAAATATCACGGCAATCCATCCGATAGTTGCTTAGATTTTAGCCGGGACAAAAGCCGGTTGACCAGACCAGCAGAACCATATATGGCTAAAAATACCAGCTGAAATTATCCAATTTATCAAAGGTGAATAACAGTCGGTAGTTATTAGTTTTAGCATATGATCGTATCTTGTGTGTAACATGTGCTACAGTGAATGTAATGTATTTCAATGCTTCTGAATTTGCAGGAATGGCTTTCATCTCAAGGCAAATGTGTGCTAACATACAAAACTGAGGAGATCCTGACGACCGATGCCGTGATTGTTGTGCCAAGACCCGTTACAAAGGACCCAGAGGAGAACCAGGTCCTCTTCGACCCGACAGTACAACCGGGCTTAGCTCAATGCCAGACCTCCTATATAGGCTTACCCGCGATACATGAGGCCTCCCCGCCTTTAGCTATGGTTCCTCCGGGGCAAACCTCTTACACTCGGCTCCCTTGCTCTATCTGGGGTGTTGGCATTGAAGAGGTAGAAGTTGTCTCCACGCTGCCTGAAGATTTCTTCAACATCAGCAGTGTAGATTCTGGCTGCAGCTTTTTGGCTCCGACCGAAAGCCCAGAGTGCAGTTTACCAAACAGTCCTGTTGATGACTCTCCGCCACCGTGTTTCTGTAATGACTACTGCATTCTCAACAAAACAGCAGGAGGATTTGTTCCTGTTTTGGTGTCCAAAGGAAGCAGCCTAATTGTTCCATCTGATTCCCCGCAAGAGGAATAAGAAATGGTCCTGTTTTTTTGGCTTGATTTCCCTGCAATGAACCATTCCAATGTACCTAACTATGTGTCCTTCCATGAAGCGAACATGAACCCGGCTTCAGAATTGGCTAACTTGCCTATGTTACACTTGAATTACAATGTGTGGATGTGTGTGATTTTCCCATCACCTTTCTATGATTTTTTGATTTTTTTTTTTATGCATAACTGACCATTTTCTATTTGCCCGTGTTTCTACCTTTAAATGAAGATAAACTACACATTGCCTGAATGAGGCCGGTTGCTCCTAAACTGATAAGTCAAATGCTTACCATATGCAGTATTTCATCAATAAATCAATAAAGATTTGTCTCAAAGTAAATGAACTGCTCTGAGAGGAATACATCTTTAATAGTGTGTATAAATAATGTCTATAAGTAAGGCTCAGTGTGTTAGACTGGGCTGTTTTAAAATAATCAAACTGAAATACACTCAGTTATACACACAGTCCGGCAATAAGTCTTTGGCTATTATGTTCAGGTTTTGTCAAAACTGTTTTAGAAAGCTCTTGATTCAACTGTATGGTCACTTTGAAGGCTGCTGACGGCGTCGTTCTTATAGATGGAAGGTAAGTCAACTGAAGTTAACTGTACATTTATATACTTTATACTTCTACCCTACTAGAATTCAGAGGGAAATATTGTAGGCTACATTTTACTCCACTAGCAATGGGTAGTTACTTAGTTGCGTGTAGTTGCATTAAAAAAAAACCCGTTGAGAGTACAATAGGTTATTGAGGATTAAACCACTGGTTCACAACCGGTTTGGCTTGTGACCCCCTTATCAAAATAAATGTCTGTTGGAGTCCCTTCAGGTGTGAATGACTTTAATAAGGGTTTACTCTCTTCAAATATGATTTCACATAAACAAGATTTATCTTGTGACCCTCTGGATGAGGCCTGACCCCCAATTTGGGAAAAACTAGACTACGTAACAGTGGATAAAGAAGTTAAAACTCGAGTAACAGTAAAATGACTGAGATATGTGATAACATGTCAGTCACAGGAGAGTACTTTTACCTGTGATTAACTTTTATTACATTGTGATATTACTACTTTTACTTAAGTAAAGTATCTGATTACTTCTTCCGCCACTGCTAGTAAAAGGTTTTTGAGGTCATTTTCTTTTTTGATTAATTGTAGTTTTGACTTTTTATTTTGTCTATAGTATTGTTTATTTTATTTATTGTATTATTATTATTATTATGATAAATATTTTAGTTGTTATGCCTGATGTGATGGCTCTGCTTATTACCCCCTCTGCTTCTTAGAAAAAACACAACACTTGAGATAAGTTCCCTATTTCAATCAATTGTATTATTTGCTACGGTTTCTTTATTCAAGGTGCTTTTCTCTCATGTGAAATTAGTATTTTATGTTTGATATGATGGCTCTGCTAAGTATCGTTATTATTAAATTCGCTTCTTAGAAAAATCAAATGCACCAAAACCTGCAGTTCTGCAACAATCCAGTATGTGGCGGTAGTGCGGCTTTTTTAGCCTGCTAACCTCATAAAAACACAGCAGAGAAAGAAGACCCGGCACCCGGTTCAACCACAAGGTAGCAGCATGGGTGGAAGGAAAGGTGGCAGGATGTAGAAGCATGGGTGGAAGGAAAGGTGGCGGAAGCAACGGAAGGAGGGCAGAAAGGGCTTTTACCGAGTTCAGAGAAAAGTGAGAGAAATGAGATGTAGAGGAAGGAACCGCAGAGATGACGCAGTGATATCAAAGACTTACATTTGGACACATTGGGCCAAACACAACGCACAACTAAAAGCAGAAAAAACATATATTAAATGCAAACACGACTACTGGGCAAGAGGAAACAGTAGAACATGTTATCCTACACTGTCAGAAAGAAGTCAGCTCATTTGAAACCTCAGCAGGATACAAGTAGAGTTTGATAAAATAGACATTCTGCAAAATAACTCAATAAGTATTATATTATTTAAATCATGTAAGTACTAGACATCCTGATCCACACTTCATACCAGTTGGTGGCGGTAATGCGCCAATTCATTGTTTGACAAATGCCAATAAACCGCAATAAAGAACAAGAAGAAGAAGAAGAGACGGACGGAGCATAAACACAACCCACGACCGCGATATCTTGAGAGAAGTTTTAATCCCCTGTGTGTTTTATTTGTCCTCAACTGGCAGTAAGAAACTAATACTGACGTCTAAAAACATCTCGAAACCAAACTTGTTTCTAATTCCTCCAGAATAATTGCGCGTCGCAGTTTTGGTCTCGCTCGCGGTCAAAGTGAGCAAAACCGCGAGAGCAGTGCTGTCACGTCCACCGTGACGGCTGCATGAGTGAGCGACCATGAGTGAAGGGAATGCCCGGTGTGACTGGCCCCCGAGTTTGCACAACGGGGACGAGGCTCTGGCCGTAGAAAGCGCCATCAGGGCGGCTATAAACACTGCGATGGACGTGATCTGCGGCGCGTGCAGCCGCAGAGTGCGCGAGTACCAGAGTATGGTGGCCGACAGGGACAGAGAGATCGGGCGACTGGAGGAGAAATTGGAGGAAAGTGAAAGTGAGGTGAGGTTGTTGAGTCTGGAGTTGGACTGGAGGCACACTGAGGATGAACTCTCCGGTCCGGTCACGACCAGTGCGAGGGAGATGAAGCATGGCGAGCGTGTCAACAGCTCTAATAACGAAACGAGTGAGTAACATCAGTCTGCGTGAGTCAATATGCGCAGAGAGTAAACTCATTTACTCACCTAATGTACAATTTGGACACGTTTGCACTTTTTTTTCAATGCCACTTACACGTGCATACTTCTACCCCACTGCATTTCAGAAGGAAATATTGCACTTTTTCCTCCACTAATTATCATAACTATTATATTATTATGAATTAAGATACCCTGCAGTATATAAAGTGCCTACAATTAGCTCCATTAATGCACCATTAGTTCTAATAGGGTTCTGAAAAGTGCGATTCTGTTGAATGACTGCGTATTCTTGTGAACTAACTTAACGTCTACTTAGTATTTCTACCTTGTGGTATTGCTACTTTTACTGAAGTTAAAGATCTGAGTACTTCTTCCACCGCTGCGGGCGTCACAACATCGTCCCTGAAGAGCTACATGTGGCTCAGGAAGTCCACCCACTCATCTTTCTGTTCATTTATCTCTTCATCAGGTGTAGGTGCAGCAGCAGCAGCAGCAGCAGCAGCAGCAGCAGCAGCCATGCAAATTTCCCCAAAGTGCCATGACACAGTGGAGGCATTTCCCCACCAACATAACGAGGCGGAGAAACCTTCATGGGAGGGTGGAGGAGCAGGTGGAGACCAGCCCTTCTGCTGCATCGCCGCCCTGGTTAAAGAGGAATCTTGTGACTTGGAGACGGACTTTAAATGGGAGGCGTGTGAGGAGGGTTTGCTGGATCAGCAGGAGGGTCAACGTGGAGCGGAATATCCGCGCAAGGAAAAAGGTGCAAAAGGAGGTAAACTCAGACGCTGCCGTCCTCTAAACAACCAGCGGTGGAATGACTTCGACCTCTCTGGTTGTGTCTGCAAAGCAAAAACCTGCAAAACACAGAAGAAAAAAAATAACCGTGATGAACGCTGATCAGCCTTCTGATCTTTGTCCCGTGCGACAGTTGATTCTGAAATGAATGTGCACAAAAGGTTGAGACATAACAGGTGGTACAGCCTCCCTCCCACACAGCTACAGGTATGAGCTGTTGTGGTCGTGAACCACTCATTTATTTCATCGAAGAATAACCTCAGAAAATAACGGGTGAGCTCTCAGTGGGCCTGCAACCTGGCATGCGGCTACCAAGGCTCTCCTTGTTTCTGAAGCCTTTAAACTCTGCAGTCTGCGAGTCTCTCATCGGTCATTTTCTTCTGATGTGATCGAAATTGTTACAAGTGAAGATGCAACTCTGAATCGGAGGACTTGCATGCAAACGTCTGGGCTCCGTAAAGTTGGAGCAGCTGCAAGAGTTATTATGCTTTGCGTAGTTTCATACATCACTTTTTTTTTTGCAGCTATCATAACACCCCTTTCATCAGTTCACTTGTCATTTATTCCCCCCCCCCCCCCTTTTTTTTTTTTTTTTTTTTTTTTTCTTCAGCCATGGAGGATGACATAGCCAGTCTTATCAAAGAAGCGCTATCGAGAACCACGCCAGCTACACTGCAACCGACGGCGGCTGGCTTCCACGGCGTCGGGGTGGAAGCGGTTGACCGCGTGAAGCCGACCCAGACGGATGACCTCGCGGGCGTTCTCAAACCCATTCGAACGCACGTTAAAGGTAAGTCAAGGCCCAAAACATACTATGAGTATGTTGCCATCAGGGACATCGTTGGGCTGTTATGTCGTAGAAATTAAAACACATTCTGGGTCAATCAATTCTCTTCTGAATCGATTGACCCAGAATGTGTCCGCTAGTCACCAGCTTCATACAGGCCTGTGATTTGAATAAAAGTCACATCAATGCATTTCATCAAGAATTTCTACAAAGTAGTTTGTGTACACATGCAGTAATGTATCCCTGCTAAAGGAGGCCATTGTTCCTTTTTTCAGTAAATGTGTCTCTGTGGTTTTTAGGTGTCTTTTCAGCTCAGAGCGATGGAAGCCACTCCGGCATGGAGGAGGATTTCCCCAGGTCGCCCCAAACTCCTGTGGAAACACCCGGGGTCGCCACAACAAGACGAAGCAGACCTTCTTCTTCTTCTTCTTCTTCTCGAAGCTCACTTGGGAGACAACTGGGCCATGACTGGCACTACCGTTTTCAAGTCCCTTGGAACATGCTGCCAACTATTCTGAGGAAGAAATTAGACAATCGGGAGCGGCCGACGGCCAAGGAAAGGAGGGAAACGATTCGCGTCGTTGCTGCCGAAATCCTTTCCGTTTGCAAAAACCCGTTAAAGCGGCACCTTGAAGAGATCGCACGGAAGATGGTCCTCGCGTATCCAACGTCTTTCAAGGACTTAATGGAAGATGAGGTCGTCGGAAGTGGACACGATTCTGTCACAAAACAACTTCAGTGCAGAGTTGATAACTGCAACCGGAAGAGGAAGCTGGGTAAGCAGAAAAGCGACCCAGGGGACGGCAGCGCTGTTGCGAAAGACAGGAAGCGGCGGAGGAACTCCTACGGCTGCATTCACTGGGAATCTGGGCCTGTGAACGTGGAAGCGCAGGTGAAGAAGAAAAGAGGCATGCAAAAAATGTTCCTGCACAATGAGAGCGATGCCAAAAGAATAGACCGGTTAATGTCGGACACTTTCGTATCTCAGAGAAATGACATACGGTCCGGTAAGGACACGCACGTCCTGAAGGAGGAGTGGCCCTACCTGTTCTCGCTGGTCGGCATGAAGGCACACTTCAAGATCTTAACTGGCGTCGACATCGACGAGGGATTTGAGGAGGCCATGGCCACGAAACTTGCCAGAGTTCTTGACTATTTTCAGTCGAGCGGTGCTGCAAGACAGAGGGCAGGAACCCCAGCTGCTGCTGCTGCTGCCGGCGGCGGACCCTGCGGAGCGGTGCTAATGCTACTGTCACACTTCAAAGAGGACTTTGCGAGGATGTTCCACATGACGGACAAAACCCGCGTCGCAGGCGAGGTTCGGACAGAACGCCTGCCGCCCACACCGTGCATTGTTGCGCGTGGTAAGCGAGAGGCACCGGGACGCGCGTGCCCTGCATGCATATAGATGCATTTGAACCGATCGATCTTCTTTTTCTTATTTAACAGGAGCGAGTCCAGTGTCCGCAGCAGCTTTCATGGTGGCAGTGGACCAGCAGGTGATCATGGAAGACTTGGCGAGCTTCACCGACGCTCTGGTCGGCATGTTCGTCTGTTACTACGTCTTCAACCTGCAGTACCCAGCGGAACTCGGGGCCACCATGGAGTTCCTTCAAAGGTGAATGTGCGTGAGGTCGCTTCTGATCGAGGATGTTTCTGGTCTGTCTTCTGGTGATTGTCTCAGGCTTGCTTTCGTAATGTTCTTCACTTGAAGCTGAAACGCTATGCTGTTTAACTTTGGACTTAATGCATCAAACTCACACAATATGAATGGGAAAAGAGGGGATTATATCGTAGTGTGAAACATTAGAAAGACCACTGGAATGTACGTTACGCCTTTATTCATGATAACAACTCCTGTGTAAATTGCTGTTCATATTGAAACTATGATTGTATTATTGTACTGATTATAAAGGGAAATCTGAAATCTTATTATTCATTTAGACAAATGGTTGTTCATCAAAGTATTTTTTAATCATTTAAGAAAACATGTACAATCAACATAAATTGTTGATTATTATCTTTCTCGTTACAGTCATTTAGCAGACACTTTTATCCAAAGCGACTTACAATATACAATTTACAATACTTATCTATAGTAGACGCAGCTACAGGAGCAATTTTGGAGTTAAGTGTCTTGCTCAAGGACACATTGACATGAGACTAGCTGGAACCGGGGATCGAACCGCCGACCCTCTGATTGGAAGGCGGCCCTGCTCTCCACTTAGCCACGGTCACCTTCACTTTCTCATATAGGCGTTGATATAGACGTACATATTCATGTCATATCCAGTAAGTATCGCAATATAAAATGTGTGTCGTCTGTTTTAAAAGTACACACAGTACGTCAGAAGAGTACTGTACATGCCCCCCCCCCCCCCCCCCCCCCCACCACCACCACCACCACCACCCGTCTCCTCCGCCACCCCTCTATCTTTTAATTTGAGGTTCATAAGATTGTTGTTTTCGTTGATATCTAACAGTGTTTGTGTTTCTGTTAAACTAAGGTGCATCTTCAAGATCAATCCCGACAAGGGCTCCAAAGTAGAGCGTCAGGAAAACAAGAGGAGCAATGTGGTGAACCCGAAGGTCCTGACCCTCACGACCCGCATTTCTGAGTTCGAGTGGAGTGTTTAATGGGTGAGTTGCTTCTGCTCACTTTGCACTGAATAAAGCTCTTAGCCGACTAATTCTAGTCATTTTGAAACTAAGCCTGATGCCAGATGTTCCACTAAACTGTCTGTACTCCTTATCCCATAATATATATATATATATATTTCTCTCTCTCTCTCTCTCTCTCTCTCTCTCTCTCTCTCTCTCTCTCTCTCTCTCTCTCTCTCTCTCTCTCTCTCAGTTCCTCTGCAAGAGATCCAGACAGAAGGGGACTGCCATCCTGTCCCCCAAAGCTTCTGAAGGTTTCGATAGTTTCAGGTCTCACAAACGCCAAAAGTAAGTTGATGCTGTATGTCTTGTTAGACCTCCACGTTCTGATTTGTTTAAGAATTCTACATGATGTATACGCAGTAAACAAGAGATTTATTATCCGTTTAAAAAATGTTAACACTGCACTTTTGATACTGACCCATTTTTGTTTGTAATAAAGATTGAAATGTGTTCTAAATATGGAGTCCTGGCGATTTCTCTGTTGTTGAACTTGTAGGCAGTGAAGTTATTAAAGAAGCACATGGACCACAAAAGCTTCCAGCACTTCCCTGTGTCAACATCATATAACATATAGTACTCTTCATCACTAAATGTACTGAAAGTGATACTATACTAAGTGTACTATATGTTATAAGTCATTATGTTTTCCCCACTCGTAGCTCTTACTTGGTTTAACTCACTGCTACTTTCCATCTGTTCCTTTACGTCATTATTTGTGTATGGCGTTAGTTTTGTTATGCTAGCTCCACTGCCTTCTGCACTGTTACCACGTTATGTTAATTATTGTTATTTTATTGTACAAAGAGAAAAATAAACTTGATTTTGTTATTTAATAGTAATGATGATAATAATAATAATTGCATTGCAGCAACGTATAGACCAGGGGTCTTCAACGTGTTTCAGGCCAAGGACCCCCAAACTGACCCTCCTATACACAGTATACTGTATACAATTGTGTTTTATATTAAACTGGACCTGGTGCCATGTATAAACACACCTTGTTATTGTGCATTCAAAACTAAGCTATTCAAATAATACACTTGTTCATATATCTTCATGTTTTTATTTTAAAGGTACAGTGAGTAGGGTGGCCGTGCCACTGCCATTCATAAACACACCTTGTATGATCATGCACACAAGCTATTCAAATTTACGTTTTTATTTTAAACATAAATGTGGAAAACGAAAATGAGCGATGGCCTATTAGTGCCACTGCCATGCATAAACATACCTGTTATCTTGCATACAATGCGGAAAAAAAATAATTTAATTTAATCAACCAAAAATTTCGCGGAACCCCTGCAGTACCTCCGCGGACCCCCTGTTGAAGACCACTGATATAGACACATTGTCACAATTTTTTTTTTTTTTTTTATGGCTACGCAATCACTAATAGGACCTTTAATGTCGGTGTAAGCGGTCATGCGAGCCACCAGGTGGCGCTGTGGCCGCCTGACCAAAATCCACGGACAAGCGCTGTCGCCGAAGAAGTTGGACGGATACAGGAAGCAAATCTGTGTTTCTCGTCTAGTAGTTTCAACATTAGCTCAAGACAAGTTTGCCTTTCTCCGTGTTGTTTGCACCTGGTTGACATCACGGAACAGCATTGGATTCGTGTGTTAAATGTGACTTTATTGTTTGTTTTTTATAAAAACAGTGCGTTCGCGGCTGGTGTTTCAGTGAGCCGCAGCGTCTGATAGCCTAGCATTGTCGTAGCTAGCTTAGGCTGACGCTCTCCACGTAGCTTTCCAACATCAAACCTGGTTCGATTGGGACGATGAATTTGGTGAAAAGCCAAACTTTGCACCCACACCTGCGCGACGAGGAAGCCCTCGTGGTGGAAAATGCCATCCGGTTGGCGATAGACTCGATAATAAACGTGCTGTACGGTGTCAACAGTGCCAGGACTCATGAGTACCAGCGGACGGTGGCCGACAGGGACAAAGAGATACAGCGGCTGGAGGGCAGTCTTACAGAGATACAGCATGAGTTAAAGGTGCTACGCCGACAGGGATGCGCCTGCGAGCTGTTGGGAAAAGAGCACAGCCTCGTTGGATCACAGACCTCCGGTGACCCACAGACGACAGAGCCGAGCGGGTTTGAACCAAGCTGCATCGACGCTGAGATGACAGCAGGGCAGCAGGAGTGTGAAATGAGCATCTCCTGTACGTAAATATGAGTACACAGGATATTAGAGCAAGAATACCTCTTTACTGCAGCTTTCACCGGATAGACAATAATGGCAAAGGGTGGGAGGAGTACATCAATCATTCTTTCAAGTAACTTAAATTACACTTCATCCCTTGCTTTGCTTCCTCACTGGTTGGGATCCCACAGACACTGCAGCTGTATGTGTGAGAAAAAAAAAAATCATATTTTCAACATCAATCAAGTGTTTCTGTGGTGGTAAATTTGCAATTCCACGCCTGAAAGCGCACGTAACACATACCTATTCATGTACACTGGGCATGCACGCACTGGTGTAAACAGGAAGCAGTAATTTGTATTGATTGGCAGACATTAGGTCAAACATTTATCTATTTATCTAAGTGTGTGTGTTTATAAACACTCAAAATGTACTAATACACAACAACAACTTTGTTGATTATTAGTAAGAGGTATGAATGTAATCTGTTACTTCCACCCCTGACATATTTTTTTTTTTGTGTCTCTTCTCTCCACAGTGGGCCTTTTTGCAAGACCCCCCTCACATGTCTCCTCCCAAAGCCACGAGTCGGCTTTTCCGTCATCCCCGAGCCAAATGGGTCTGGACCAGTCCTGCGTCTCCCGCTCCTCCGATTCCTCGGGTGTATCGGAGGCAGTCAGGAATCTGCCGACGTCTCCCAGCGGCCTCGTCGTCAAAGAAGAGCCGTGCGATATCGACACGGTTTTAATCAAGTGGGAAATGAGTGAAGAGAGATTCGCGGAGCATCAGGAGAGCACAGGGAGTCTATGCCAGGACAAAGAGAGCCCTGGTGTAAACGGTAATGCACCGTACCTTTTTTTTGTTCTCCCTATTACACAACAAAAAAAGTGTATTGTTTTGGATGCAGACTCTCTTTTTTTTTGGCTACGGTATTTTCAATACCCAGCCTTGTATAACAGCCGGAAAGAGAAAAGACCTGGCTAAATGCAGTGGCTGTTCAAATGAATTAGTATGGCAGTGGGGTTGTGTGACTAAGACAGTGTTCACTCCTTCTGATCCCTTTAGATAACCTAGAGAACATAGAGAGAAGATCTTCAGAGGAGAGACCTCATGCAGATCCAGGCGGTTACTACGACCCTCATGAAGAACACCTGAGGCGAGTTATTTCAGAGATACAAAAGAGCCAAATAAATCACGATACCTACAGTTACCTTATTAGGGTGTCTACCTCTTTCAGAGAAAATTCCCCCCCAAATCCCTGCTTTTATGTGTTATTTGGATAATTAACCAAATGTAGACAATATATGTAGTTCACCAACTATAACGGTGTATTAAATACAAAAGCTGTGTCTTTTTTTAATACCAGTATCTTTGTGACCCACCTCAGTACTGTGGTGGGGGAAAAAAAATCCTATACCCGCTTTGCGTGAGTCTTTTCATGCTGAAATGCATAATACCAAAAACCAGGTTGTCTTTTAAGTATTTATTCTCTGCGCAGAGAAGGTTCAGTCATCACAACAGAATGCGTTCAGTCTCAGTGAGGAAGAACCAAGAACAAAGTGAACAAGCTTTCTTTATACAGAATGAGCAAAGGTGGGGGCCGATGACCGACGTTACAGACGTCTCGGTCTCAGACTTTTGGTCTCAGACTGATGGAGCAACAAGTGAAAACAAACAGCCAGCAACCAAAACAAGCGGCCCAAAGGCCTCGGCATGGAACATTCTCATACAACACAGTTAGTTATCTATGTGAACAGAGAGGGAGAATCCTTCTTCTGCACAACAGAGACACGGTGAAGTTCAACAAAGTCCAGAGCAAAATGACTTATGCATGAATACAATATACTGAGTAGAAATATATATACTACGTAAAAAAAATGACCATTACAGTACATAAACATTACAAAAAAACAAATCCTTCCGTTTTGAAATTCAGAGCATTGATATAGCAGAACACAAGTATTTGCTATGCAAAGATACAATGGAGTAATGTCAACCTGGGCAGAGAATGAAGTGTGTGTTGTTATCAGAGGTTCCCCATAGCCCATAAAAACCAAAACAGAATTACTAATTGCTTTGGTGAACTGCATACCTACTTGTCTGCTTTATCTTCTCTTGACCTCATCAGGAACAAGAAGAAGGGCGTGGCCATGTCTGAGCTGACGGAGGAGGCTCTGAGGCTGAAGAGGGCGGCCTGGAGAGCAGCTTCCAGGCGCTACTATGCCCGAAAAGTAGCCCGCCAACAGGCAAACCCCTCTCGCTCAGGCCCCTTCCCCGGCCCCTTCCCCCCACGCTCAGGCCCCTTCCCCCCACGCTCAGCCCCCTTCCCCCCACGCTCAGGCCCCTTCCAGTCACGCTCCGGCCCCTTCCCCCACATTACAGACTCCAGGTATACACAACCCATCTCTTATGTGGACAAGAGGAGGAGGACGCTGATATCCGAGTTACCTGAAGCTTCCCAGTCACTGCAGAGGGAGGCGTGGAGAGCCGCGTCCAAGAAGTACTATGCTCGAAAGAACGCTCGCCACCAAACGGAGCCCATACACTACGCACACCTGCTCCAGAACATCGAGCCGTCTGGAGACACACTGGAACCTAACAGAGCAGGATCCCACACCAACAGTGGAGGAATAATGTGCAGCTGATGGACAGTAATGCTGTGGATGAGCTTTTATATATATATTCCACATATTCAATGGTATATTTAATTATGTTATATTATGTAAAACACAGGACTATGTGGATGTTTGTTCAATTTTTTTGGTTAATTTGAAGTGATGAAGTTGAGATTTGTTTCAGGTCTTCTGATATGGTCTGCATATTGAAATTATTTTTTTAAATAAGTAATTTGTGTTTCTTCATTGTTGAAATACACAACTAACCCTGAGAAAAACACTGCATTTGTATCACTTTTTGGTTGTAATTTCACATCGTTGTGTTCTTTTTCTTCATTTCAACCTTCTTTAGTATACTGCATTGCATGCCGGTAGAAAACGCTAACTGCAAATGTATTCTAAGGCAATAAAGCTATTGTACAGTCGTTCTTATGTAACAGCCACTGTATCAATACAGCACCGCTGGAGTCCAACATCTGTAACTACAACCAAGGCATCTATGACGGTCAAATTATGAGTTCAACATATCTGTGTAAATGATAAGATGAAGAATTGTTGTTCAACTTCTACTGGTGAGACTTAAAATGTACTTTGGTTCTTTTTTTTGGAACATGTTGGATAATAAAAGATAATTCATATACAAATGTGGTATTTTATTTTTATTCTAATCAAAAGACTTTTGATGATATACAACACTAAAAATGTTTGACTATTTAGTCTTTTTTTTGACATGCTATATGACTGTTTTCGACATACTATACTATGACTTTTTTTTCTAAATACTATACTATGATGTTTTCTGACATACTATGACTTTTTAAGGACATTCTCGACATTTATTTATCACATTTTAGACATATTTATTGCTGTACTATGACTGTTTTCGACATGCTATACTATGACCGTTTTTTGACTTTTTTCGACATGCTATACTATGACTGTTTTTGACATGCTATACTATGACCGTTTTTTGACTTTTTTCGACATGCTATACTATTACTTTCTTTAGACATTCTATGCCAGTGGTTCTCAACAGGTGTCTGTGGTTAAGTGGAGAGCAGAGCCGCCTTTCAATCAGAGGGTCGTTGGTTCGATCCCTGTTCCAGTGCTGCCAGTCTCATGTCATTGTGTCCTAGAGGAAGACATGTTATATGATGACTGTTTGTTCACTTTTAGACATGTTATACTATGACCGTTTTTTCACTTTTAGACATGTTATACGATGACTGTTTTCTACATAATATACTATGACTATTTTTTCAATTTTTTCGACATGCTATACTATGACTGTTTTTCAATTTCTTTGACATGCTCTACTCTGACCGTTTTTCACTTTTTTCAAAAGGCTATACTATGACTGTTTTCTACATAATATACTATGACTATTTTTTCGACATGCTATACTATGACCTTTTTTCACTTTTTTCGACATGCTATACTATGACCGTTTTCGACAGGCTATACTATGACTGTTTTCTACATAATATACTATGACTGTTTTCTACATAATATACTATGACTGTTTTTTTTACTTTTTTCGACATGCTCTACTCTGACCGTTTTTCACTCTTTTCAAAAGGCTATACTATGACTGTTTTCGACAGGCTATACCATGACTGTTTTCTACATAATATACTATGACTGTTTTTTGACTTTTTTTGACATGCTATACTATGACTGTTTTTCAATTTCTTTGACATGCTCTACTCTGACCGTTTTTCACTCTTTTCAAAAGGCTATACTATGACTGTTTTCGACAGGCTATACTATGACTGTTTTCGACAGGCTATACTATGACTGTTTTCAAAAGGCTATACTATGACTGTTTTTTGACTTTTTTCAACATGCTTTACTATGACCGTTTTTCACTTTTTTCAAAAGGCTATACTATGACCGTTTTTCACTTTTTTCGACATGCTATACTATGACTGTTTTTCAATTTCTTTGACATGCTCTACTCTGACCGTTTTTCACTTTTTTCAAAAGGCTATACTATGACTGTTTTCTACATAATATACTATGACTATTTTTTCGACATGCTATACTATGACCTTTTTTCACTTTTTTCGACATGCTATACTATGACCGTTTTCGACAGGCTATACTATGACTGTTTTCTACATAATATACTATGACTGTTTTCTACATAATATACTATGACTGTTTTTTTTACTTTTTTCGACATGCTCTACTCTGACCGTTTTTCACTCTTTTCAAAAGGCTATACTATGACTGTTTTCGACAGGCTATACTATGACTGTTTTCGACAGGCTATACTATGACTGTTTTCAAAAGGCTATACTATGACTGTTTTTTGACTTTTTTCAACATGCTTTACTATGACCGTTTTTCACTTTTTTCAAAAGGCTATACTATGACCGTTTTTCACTTTTTTCGACATGCTATACTATGACTGTTTTCTACATAATATACTATGACTGTTTTCTACATAATATACTATGACTATTTTTTCAAATTTTTCGACATGCTATACTATGACCGTTTTCGACAGGCTATACTATGACTGTTTTCTACATAATATACTATGACTGTTTTCAAAATAATATACTATGACTGTATTTTGACTTTTTTTGACATGCTATACTATGACTGTTTTTCACTTTTTTCGACATGCTATACTATGACCGTTTTCGACAGGCTATACTATGACTGTTTTCTAAATAATATACTATGACTGTTTTCTACATAATATACTATGACTGTTTTTTGACTTTTTTCGACATGCTATACTATGACTGTTTATTCAATTTCTTTGACATGCTCTACTCTGACCGTTTTTCACTTTTTTCAAAAGGCTAAACTATGACTGTTTTCGACAGGCTATACTATGACTGTTTTCAAAATAATATACTATGACCGTTTTTCACTTTTTTGAAATGCTATACTATGACCGTTTTCGACAGGCTATACTATGACTGTTTTCTACATAATATACTATGACCGTTTTTCACTTTCTTTGACATGCTATACTATGACCGTTTTTCTCTTTTTTCGACATGCTATACTATGACCGTTTTTCCCTTTTTTCGACATGCTATACTATGACCGTTTTCGACAGGCTATACTATGACTGTTTTCTACATAATATACTATGACTGTTTTCAAAATAATATACTATGACTGTATTTTGACTTTTTTCGACATGCTATACTATGACTGTTTTTCACTTTTTTCGACATGCTATACTATGACCGTTTTTGACAGGCTATACTATGACTGTTTTCTAAATAATATACTATGACTGTTTTCTACATAATATACTATGACCGTTTTTCACTTTTTTCGAAATGCTATACTATGACCGTTTTCGACAGGCTATACTATGACTGTTTTCTACATAATATACTATGACCGTTTTTCACTTTCTTCGACATGCTATACTATGACCGTTTTTCACTTTTTTCAACATGCTATACTATGACCGTTTTTCCCTTTTTTCGACATGCTATACTATGACCGTTTTTCACTTTTTTCGACATGCTATACTATGACCGTTTTCGACAGGCTATACTATGACTGTTTTCTAAATAATATACTATGACTGTTTTCTACATAATATACTATGACTGTTTTTTCACTTTTTTCGACATGCTATACTATGACTGTTTATTCAATTTCTTTGACATGCTCTACTCTGACCGTTTTTCACTTTTTTCGACAGGCTATACTATGACTGTTTTCAAAATAATATACTATGACTGTTTTCAAAATAATATACTATGACTGTTTTTTTACTTTTTTCGAAATGCTATACTATGACCGTTTTTCACTTTTTTCGAAATGCTATACTATGACCGTTTTCGACAGGCTATACTATGACTGTTTTCTACATAATATACTATGACCGTTTTTCACTTTCTTCGACATGCTATACTATGACCGTTTTTCACTTTTTTCGACATGCTATACTATGACCGTTTTTCCCTTTTTTCGACATGCTATACTATGACCGTTTTCGACAGGCTATACTATGACTGTTTTCTACATAATATACTATGACTGTTTTCAAAATAATATACTATGACTGTTTTTTGACTTTTTTCAACATGCTATACTATGACCGTTTTTCACTTTTTTCGACATGCTATACTATGACTGTTTTCAAAATAATATACTATGACTGTATTTTGACTTTTTTCGACATGCTATACTATGACTGTTTTTCACTTTTTTCGACATGCTATACTATGACCGTTTTCGACAGGCTATACTATGACTGTTTTCTAAATAATATACTATGACTGTTTTCTACATAATATACTATGACCGTTTTTCACTTTTTTCGACATGCTATACTATGACTGTTTTTCACTTTTTTCGACATGCTATACTATGACCGTTTTTCACTTTTTTCGACATGCTATACTATGACCGTTTTCGACAGGCTATACTATGACTGTTTTCTAAATAATATACTATGACTGTTTTCTACATAATATACTATGACTGTTTTTTCACTTTTTTCGACATGCTATACTATGACTGTTTATTCAATTTCTTTGACATGCTCTACTCTGACCGTTTTTCACTTTTTTCAAAAGGCTAAACTATGACTGTTTTCAAAATAATATACTATGACTGTTTTCAAAATAATATACTATGACTGTTTTTTTACTTTTTTCGAAATGCTATACTATGACCGTTTTTCACTTTTTTCGAAATGCTATACTATGACCGTTTTCGACAGGCTATACTATGACTGTTTTCTACATAATATACTATGACCGTTTTTCACTTTCTTCGACATGCTATACTATGACCGTTTTTCACTTTTTTCGACATGCTATACTATGACCGTTTTTCCCTTTTTTCGACATGCTATACTATGACCGTTTTCGACAGGCTATACTATGACTGTTTTCTACATAATATACTATGACCGTTTTTCACTTTTTTCGACATGCTATGCTATGACTGTTTTTCAATTTCTTTGACATGCTCTACTCTGACCGTTTTTCACTTTTTTCAAAAGGCTATACTGTGACTGTTTTCAAAATAATATACTATGACTGTTTTTTTACTTTTTTCGACATGCTATACTATGACCGTTTTTCACTTTTTTCGACATGCTATGCTATGACTGTTTTTCAATTTCTTTGACATGCTCTACTCTGACCGTTTTTCACTTTTTTCAAAAGGCTATACTGTGACTGTTTTCAAAATAATATACTATGACTGTTTTTTTACTTTTTTCGACATGCTATACTATGACTGTTTTTCACTTTTTTCGACATGCTATACTATGACCGTATTTCACTTTTTTCGACATGCTATACTATGACCGTTTTCGACAGGCTATACTATGACTGTTTTCTACATAATATACTATGACTGTTTTCTACATAATATACTATGACCGTTTTCGACAGGCTATACTATGACTGTTTTTTGACTTTTTTCGACATCCTATACTATGACTGTTTTTCAATTTCTTTGACATGCTCTACTCTGAACGTTTTTCACTTTTTTCAAAAGGCTATACTATGACTGTTTTCGACAGGCTATACTATGACTGTTTTCAAAATAATATACCATTACTGTTTTTTGACTTTTTTTGACATGCTATACTATGACCATTTTTCACTTTTTTCGACATGCTATACTATGACCATTTTTCACTTTTTTCGACATTCTATACTATGACCGTTTTCGACAGGCTATACTATGACTGTTTTTTGACTTTTTTCGACATGCTATACTATGACCGTTTTTCACTTTTTTCGACATGCTCTACTCTGACCGTTTTTCACTTTTTTCAAAAGGCTAAACTATGACTGTTTTCGACAGGCTATACTATGACTGTTTTCTACATAATATACTATGACTGTTTTCTACATAATATACTATGACTATTTTTTCGACATGCTATACTATGACCGTTTTTCACTTTTTTCGACATGCTATACTATGACCGTTTTCGACAGGCTATACTATGACTGTTTTCTACATAATATACTATGACTGTTTTCAAAATAATATACTATGACTGTTTTTTTTACTTTTTTCGACATGCTCTACTCTGACCGTTTTTCACTCTTTTCAAAAGGCTATACTATGACTGTTTTCGACAGGCTATACTATGACTGTTTTCTACATAATATACTATGACTGTTTTTTGACTTTTTTCGACATGCTATACTATGACTGTTTTTCAATTTCTTTGACATGCTCTACTCTGACCGTTTTTCACTCTTTTCAAAAGGCTATACTATGACTGTTTTCGACAGGCTATACTATGACTGTTTTCGACAGGCTATACTATGACTGTTTTCAAAATAATATACTATGACTGTTTTTTGACTTTTTTCAACATGCTTTACTATGACCGTTTTTCACTTTTTTCAAAAGGCTATACTATGACCGTTTTTCACTTTTTTCGATATGCTATACTATGACTGTTTTCTACATAATATACTATGACTGTTTTTTGACTTTTTTCGACATGCTATACTATGACCGTTTTTCACTTTTTTCGACAGGCTATACTATGACTGTTTTCTACATAATATACTATGACTATTTTTTCAAATTTTTCGACATGCTATACTATGACCGTTTTTCACTTTTTTCGACATGCTATACTATGACTGTTTTCAAAATAATATACTATGACTGTATTTTGACTTTTTTCGACATGCTATACTATGACTGTTTTTCACTTTTTTTCGACATGCTATACTATGACCGTTTTCGACAGGCTATACTATGACTGTTTTTCAATTTCTTTGACATGCTCTACTCTGAACGTTTTTCACTTTTTTCAAAAGGCTATACTATGACTGTTTTCGACAGGCTATACTATGACTGTTTTCAAAATAATATACCATTACTGTTTTTTGACTTTTTTTGACATGCTATACTATGACCATTTTTCACTTTTTTCGACATGCTATACTATGACCATTTTTCACTTTTTTCGACATTCTATACTATGACCGTTTTCGACAGGCTATACTATGACTGTTTTTTGACTTTTTTCGACATGCTATACTATGACTGTTTTTCACTTTTTTCGACATGCTATACTATGACCGTTTTTCACTTTTTTCGACATGCTATACTATGACCGTTTTCGACAGGCTATACTATGACTGTTTTCTACATAATATACTATGACTGTTTTCTACATAATATACTATGACTGTTTTTTGACTTTTTTCGACATGCTATACTATGACCGTTTTTCACTTTTTTCGACATGCTATACTATGACTGTTTTTCAATTTCTTTGACATGCTCTACTCTGACTGTTTTTCACTTTTTTCAAAAGGCTATACTGTGACTGTTTTTTTTACTTTTTTCGACATGTTATACTATGACTGTTTTCTAAATAATACACTATGACTGTTTTTTCACTTTTTTTGACATGCTATACTATGACTGTTTTTTGACCTTTTTCGACATGCTATACTATGACCGTTTTTCACTTTTTTCGACAGGCTATACTATTACTGTTTTTGACATGCTATACTTTGAATGTTTTCGACATACTATACTATGACTGTTTTTCAATTTTTTTGACATGCTATACTATGACTGTTTTTTCACTGTTTTCGACATAATACACTATGACCGTTTTTTACTTTTTTTGACAGGCTTTACTATGACTGATTTCGACATGCTATACTATGACTGTTTTTTCCATTTTTCGACATGCTATACTATGACTTTTTTTCCGACATGCCATACTATGACTTTTTTTCGACATACTATGACTTTTTTTTCCCGACATGTTATGATTCCCCCCCCCCCCCCCCCCCCCCAACATGTTATTCTATGATTTTTTTTCGACATGCTATACATGCTCCACATAGAGATGGAGGATCGGTCGGTGCGGCTGTGACATCAATACAATCTTCTTTTGAATGTTTTGGTTCATCACATATGGACTTGTAACAATCCATGATCCAACACCTGCTTTTAATAAATACGCTCAACTCATTTTTTAGTAATCGTTTGTTTTCGCCGCTTCACACATTCTTTCAGTCGTCTTTATCAAAAGTCTTAGGATGCAGCCGCGACATCCTTCTAGTCTTTGAGTTGTTAAAGCAAAAACAATGAAATAAAAAGGAGCTTTTTCCTGCGGCTGCATCCTCACAGTGACACTTTGTGGTCCACATCTGAACAAGTAGAAACCAGATTCTGTTTCATTTCATTTCTCACCGTCTTTAAATCCTCAGATCTCCTCTCATTGGCTACGATCTACACAGGCTGTAGCAGTGGACGTAACTCAGTCACTATTTTGTAACGCACACAAAGAAAGCGCAAGATTTTGTACTAATTTTCAAATAAAGAGGCTTTGATACCACAACAGTTTGTCTGTCTACTGGATTTATTTATTATTTTTTTACAATAATGATTAGTGAAAGTATACCAGAAGAACTTTTTGGAATAGTCTAACATTATTTAAGATATTTACAGTGTTACAGATGAAGAACAATAATCAACTTGGTGAGGACGTGCTGATTCCTGTGCAGCTCCTCTGGCCTCCATGCATCCGTTACTCCAGGTCAACTAACCGATCGCAGACCAGCGCAAAAGGGAGCGGCAGAAAGAACACCATCACACCTTGTGGAAAAGTGTTGGGGGGGGGGGGGGGGGCGCGCTATGAAAGTGGAGTGCATGCTGGGTTTTTTTGTTTTTTATTGGGGCCCCAGATGTGTCGCTGGGTGTGCAGAAACATCTAGACGTGGAAAGAAAAGCAGCAAAGAGCGACAGAAGGGAGTGAAGGAATACAGACGAGTGCATAGCGATCTGGTCCCAGAAGCCACCAGTGATGGAGAGTGTGTGTTCGTGTCTCAGGTATCTCACACACACACACACACACACACACACACACACACACACACACACACACACACACCCCCCCCCCCCCCCCCCCCCGCACTAAAGCAAACTTCAAAACTGAACCCCTACCGTCTGCCACCAGGCACGTCTTGGTAATCAACACCGCTAAAATGTCTCACACTGTCGGGATTCAGCGTGTTTTAGTTTCTTGTCTTTAAAAAAGCAGGATTAGAACGAGCTATAGGCCTCCGCTGACGCCTGGTGGTGAAGTGAGAGAGAGAGGCGGCGGTCTCAGCGCTTGCCAAGGCTCCAGAGGGGGTCCAGGCTACTGAGCGGGTCGTCGCCTTCCTCCCCTCGAGTCCCGTGGAGACCCTGACCCTCGCCCGGCTGCAAGAAGCTCTGCTTGGTCACCCGCTGCTTCCCTTTGCCCCCTCCCTCCATGGAGAAGGCCTCGGGCGTCAGCGCGGCCAGCAGCTCCAGGGACGAGGGCGCCGGGGCCGAGGAGGCCGGAGGCGGGCTGACGACGTCGGGCGTGAGCTCCGGGACCGCCTGGTGGTCGGCGGCCGGTGGCGTGGAGGGGGAGGCGGCGTCCAAACCGTTGGGCGGAGGAGAGTGAGTAGGGGAGATGAGAGGCGGGCTGAAGGAGGAGGGGGGCTGGAGATCTGTGGGGGGGAAGGGGTCCTGGAGCGGCTGGACGTCACCCAGCGAGTCGAGGCCGGGCGGGACGCCGCCGCCGACCGGGCCCTCCGGGCCGAAGGGGGCGTCCATGGCCGGGTCTGTGGCGCTGGGAGGCCGGATGCTGAGCTTGGCGATGGTGGCTTGGATGGAGCTGATGGGCATGTCCCCGCCGAGGACGATGTCCTGCTGGGACTCCTGTCTGGAGTAAGGCTGCAGAGAGACAAATAAAGAGCCTCTAATTAATAATGATAGTAAACTAACTAATAATGATAATAAACTAACAGCTCTACTGGAAATAAAAGGAGTACCTCGTCTGACCACAACTCGTAGAATTCCTTTGGATCAATCAGGTGAGCAAAATGTAAGATAATAGAACATTAACAGTAAAGTGAGAATGATTGGAGCTACCGGGGAATAATTCAAAGAGTTCACTGGAGGAACAGCTCTACTCTACTCTACTCTACTCTACTCCTTTCTGACAGCGGACATTTTGAATTCAAACACTTGAATAAAAAAAACAACCTTTTTCTCACTTCTCATGCGGATAGTTCTGGTTTTATTTGAACAGGTGTTAAGATATCTGTCTGAAAAATCCCAGAATATAATATAATATATATATATAGGTTTTATTATATCATTAACGGAATATATCTGGGTTTCAGACTGTTGGTGGGACATTTAACTGATGCAGTGGATTACAGGACACTGAGGAGTCAGTAGAGTTCTACATAGTGGCAGAAGGGCCCCGTGAACCGGTTCACAGAGTCTGAGGACTCACAAACCTCTAAAGTTTGAATATTTGACCATCTGGTGCTCTGAGAGTTGTGAGTGCTGTCAGACCTTTGTGGCTGCAGAGCTGCTGTTCCTGCTGCAGGTGGCGGTGGTGATGCCGTGTCTCTGAAGGACCTGCTCAGCGTGCTTCAACACGGCCTCGTAGCAGAACTTCAGGTGCAGCTGGAGACGGACGCAAGAGAGAATATTCATGCGTGTTAATGAACATCCTGCTATTTTCACAGCGCTTGGTGAGTTTTAAAGCCAGAGTGTACATGGTTTATGAATAAATGTAAACAATGACCATCTACTGCAGCTGTCAGCCTAATGGTATGAATGAAAACACAGATCCTCTGCAGTATGTCGAGGTGTGTGTGTGTGTGTGTGTGTGTGTGTGTCTGACCTTCTCCTGCAGCATGTTCTTCCTCTGTTGTCTCATCTTCTTCACCAGCAGTGGGAGGTCTGGGATCTCGTTTCCCGCCTCCAGCTCCTGCAGCGCGGCGTACAGCAGGCAGAAGACGCCGGTGCGTCCCACGCCCGAGCTGAGACGGACAGAAGAGGACAGCCGCTGATTATTCAGCAACACTTTTCACATGACTGTAGATGCATACATATTGTTTTAAGGTGCTTTTTAGGATTTACTGCTGACTTTACTGCTACCAGTCACATCACACCACTGTCACTTTTTGTACTTTTGTCTTCAATTGCTCTTTAATAGTTTCTACTTTTCATTATTTTTTATTTTAATATTTTGTGGCACGTTATTATCTGCCTTAATTTCAACAAATGGATCAGAACATGGCTATCTCACACACTCACTAACACACTCACTCACACACACACACACACACACACACACACACACACACACACACACACACACACACACACACACACACACACACACACACACACACCTGCAGTGCACCACGACAGGTGTGTGTAAGGGCCTCTGGTGGAGGTAGTGTCCATGGACCTCCTGGATGAATCGCAGCAGGTTGCTCTTGCTGTCAGGAAGACCCCTGATGGGAAATATAAATAAACGATGACTCTCGAATAATGAATCCTAATGACAAACTGTACGCACGATCAGAGCCGTGTGTGTGTGTGTGTGTGTGTGTGTGTGTGTGTGTGTGTGTGTGGTCTCTCACAGCTCCGGCCAGGAGGTGAACTGGAGATGGACGACGGTGCGCTTCAGGCTTTGGTCGCGGTACTGCAGGCTGATCATGCGCTCCACGTGCGTGGGCGTCGTCTTCTGCGTGGTGAGGCTGAGCGTGATTGGTCCCTGAGCGAGCTGCTGGCCGCGCTCCGTCGGGAAGTAGCGCGCGACTTTTCCCTGAGCGAGAGAGAGATCGAGGAGACGACGTTAACACCCGCAGGCGGCAACAACGGGATAGGAGACGAACGAGGAAATGACTTTTACAGGGTGCTTCTGTAGAATAATAAACTTTAATTTAAAACACGGAACATGTCCTACCTTTTCCAGCTCCTGCTCTGAAACCAGCATGACTATCAGTGACACCTTCTGCTCATACACCATCAGCCAGAAGTCCGCCGCTGTGCCGGTGAGCGGAGCCTGCGTGGCAATAAGGCGCGGGCAGTACGGCGACAGGTCTTCCACGTAGCTGGCGTTGATGTAGTCGTCTTTGCCTGATTGCAGCACCACGCGGTTGAGGTCATAGGGCATGACGTCCTGGTGACGGTTCTTCATGGTGTAGCAGCGGGCGATGGCGATGGACAGTTGCCGGGCGTCCTTCTCCTGCTGGTCTTGTAGCTCTTTCCAGCGGGCATCCAGCACCGACAGGCCACCCTCGCTCTCCGACGGGTGCTCCAGAGAATCCACCCGGGCTCTGTAACGCTCCAGTTCGCCGTGAAGACGGGCGACGCGCTCCGGCGCTTGGTACGGGTCACCCTGGATCAGCAGAACTCCCTGGGAGCTCTTCTTGCGACGCTCCCCATCCTGCGGGTCAGCTTTGGTGGGTTGCAGGACATTGGTGGGAGCCTTGGGGCCTCCCGGTTGGCTCTCGGGGCTCGAAGAGAGGAGGTCGTCTGTGCTCGAGTTCTGGCGCTGAAACAACGATGTGGAGGGAGAGACAGCGGAGGGAGAAGGAAGAGTGGGTGGAGCTGCGCCTCCGGGGGCGGGGGCGGCCGTGGGTCTCTGCTGGGGGTTCAGACTCAGAGAGGTGGGACCTGGAGAGGGAGATGGGGAGGGGGAAGGCGAAGGGGAAGGAGGGACAGCGTTGGGTGGTTGAGCCGCTGGAGGACCTCCAGGAGCCGGCTGGATCATGTGCTGCGCGGGGGGAACGTGTGGACCGTGTGGGCCCATGGTGGTGGGTTGCTGTGGAGCACTTGGAGGCACATTAGCTCCTGGAGCTGAAGGATACATAGTGGAGGGCTGCGGGTGGGTCATGGGAAGAGGAGCCTGAGGTTGTTGGGGAGCTGCAGGCTGTGGCGCCAAAGGCTGCTGAGGCATCATGGGAGCCCCTCCAGGGTAGCACACTCCCCCCGCGTGCGGGGGCTGAGTCTGGGGCTGGATGGGCATCCGCATGGGCTGTTGGGACATGTTTGGTATCGGAGGCTGTCCAGGGTGGGGGTGATGTTGCGGGGGTAGCGCACTGGGAGGCATCTGTGGCATTGGGCCCCTTGGCAGGTGGACCTGAGGACCGGGGGCCATGTGAGCTTGTGAGGCTGGAGGCATCTGAGGCCGCAGGGTCGAGTGAATGGGATGACTTGTAGGGGGCATGTAGTTCTGCGAGACTGGCGGCATTGGCTGGCTTGTGGGGGGCATTTGTGCTCTGGGACCACCTGGTATCTGCATCTGTGGGTGGGGCGGAATGTGCTGGGCATTAGGGGGCATTGAGATTTGTTGCTGTTGTGGCAACATGTGCTGGTGAGGGAGTCCAGGGGGCATCTGTTGGTGGGGATGGGGCAGGTAGGGCTGAGACACAGGAGGTGCTGGCTGAGAAGTTGGGGGCATGTGCGGATGTACATGCTGAGGTGGCATCTGGCCCTGAGGTGGCCTCTGCATGGAGCCTGGCATCATCTGAGGGTGATGCTGGGGTGCATAGCCCGGTGCAGTCTGGTAGCCCTGGGGGAGCTGAGGCTGGGGCTGATAGCCGTTTTGTTGATGTGGCTGCAGCTGCCCCGGGAACGCCTGCTGGTAATGGGGAGGAACGGCAGGCTGGGGGGGCATATATCCGTGATGGTAGCCTTGCTGAGCCTGGAGATGAGGGTGAGGACCAGGAATAGCCCTTGGCCCGGGCTGGTACCCCTGAGGCAGTGGGTGCCCGATGGGCTGAGGGTACGGCTGTTTCTGCGGCTGTGGTTGGGGTGGTGGGCCTTGAACGGGCATTCCTGGTCGGGGCATAAACTGGGGGTAGGCCCCCATCTGTGGCGGTACATTGTAGCCAGTAGAGGCTGCAGGAGGAACGGGGTGGTGTTGTGGTGTCGGGGCGTAGCTGGGGATAGGGGCCTGGATGCTATCCACGGTGGTGGTAGAGGGCCGGATTGGGGTCGGGGCTACGAGGCCAGGTTGGGGGGCTTGAGGATGGGGTGGCCGATAACCTGACGGGGGCATCTGTGCAGTCATCTGAGGGAGGGGTCCGTGTGGCAGAGGTCCAGAAGTAGGAAACTGAGCGATCCGCGCCAGGAGCTCCGGAGGAGGCAGGTTGGCAGGGAAGCGAGCAAGACCGGCAGCCGGAGCACCAGGCCAAGGCAGAGAGCTAGCGGCAGCGGGCATGAAGGCTTCAGGACCGGGATGACGAGCGGCGGAGGAGGAGGGGTAAGAGGACATGTCCGGCGGGAGGCTGCGGAGCTCTTCTGGGAGGTCACCCCCCAAGGCCAAGATGGCTGCACTCAGCTGGGCCAACTCTGGATCATCCAGGCTGGAGCCGGCCGAGTCGACATCCGAAGCCTTTGGCTTCAGGGAGGGCTTGGCCGCCGTTGGTCGTGCCGGGGGCTTCTTCTGGATCTCTCTGAGGAGGAGGCAAACAAACAGAGAGTATCAGTAAATGAAGGATCTAACAGTACAACACCAGATCCTCATTGTGAGAGTAATCCACCACAACTCAAAATACAGGTTTCTTGTGTTTCAGATTCCAAAACCTTCAAGAGCCTCACACCCTAACGTTATTGTTTTAAATTGTGCCTCACTTTTCCAAGGCGGGCTTCCTCTCCTCGGCCCTGGTCTGACAAAGGGTCTTCGCTCTCTCCAGCAGACGGGACGCTTTGGCCTCCAGGTCGTCGTAGAACTCCTTCCCCTCCTGAGACTTCTTCATCAGGTCCTCGTAGGCTTCGTAGGAGCCCACCAGTCCCTGGACGGTGCCATTCCACTGCTGCTCCGTCTGGCTCAGGCCCTTACGGACCGAGGCGTACTGCACGTTGGCCTCCGTCAGGGCCTTCAGGATATTCTCCTGAGCTGCCAGGTTCTGTTCGATGTACACCTTCACCTGCTCATACTTCTTCAGCTGCTCCTCAAATATACGCTGAAAGGACACCGGTTAGTTAGAGGCGTCAGTGTAGCGTAAAAACACTTACTATACTTCCGGTGCAATTTTAAGCATACCCTCATGTCCGCCCTTTCTGTGGTGACGAGGGTGGAGGTGATGTCGTCCTGCTGGATCAGGTCGCGGAGTTGATTCTCCAAAGAGCTTCTCTGTTCCCTCATTTCCTGCACCTTCCCCAGGATCCGCTTCATACACTGCAGCCCTGCTACTTCCTCTGCACGCACACACACACACACACACACACACACACACACACACACACACACACACTTATTGTTAATAATCTTTAGTTTTAAACTGCACGGTAATTTACTAATTAATTTAGGCTACTGTGCTAAACCTTCTACATTACATTACATTACATTACACACACACACTCTCTCTCTCTCTCTCTCTCTCTCTCTCTCTCTCTCTCTCTCTCTCTCTCTCTCTCTCTCTCTCTCTCTCTCTCTCTCTCTCTCTCACCTTCGCTGAGCTGGGGCCGGGGCAGGGCCTCCTTCAGGCTCTCCAGCGGCCCCCCCAGCAGACGCAGGTTGCTGATGTGCAGGTTCATGGCCCGGTGGAGCTCCGTGTTGGTAAAACTGGCCTTCTCGTGGGCCTCCATGTACTTCTCCAGGTCCCTGCGGATCTCAGCCAGAGCCTGGGCCTGCGCCGCCGGGTGCACCTCAGCGCCCGCAGCGGGGCCGCCCACCTCCTGGAGGGCTCGCCTGCCGGCCTCGTCCACCTCTAGGACGTCTCGGATCTCCTTCAGCGAAGACTCCACGTCGGTGAAGACGCCCGAGAGCCCTACGGAGGCGAGAAGATGCTTGTGATAACAAGTACAAAGTACGGGTGCAGACATGAGGCACAGAACACAGTTAAAAAGCAGCAGGAGACGTTATTTTGTGATCATCAGAATCAGCTTTATTGGCCGGAGAAGAGCACACATAACAGAAATCTGTTTTTTGTTGAGCAGCAGCACAGCTGCACTAGAGTAAACATAAGCATGTAGTAATTATGTACCGACCAGTAAGTGAAAGAAGATACAACAAGGAACAACAACATACACTGTGTATGAGTCAGACTGTTTCTGGAAATAATACTCTAGTGCAAATATGCTGGAATAAATATTGAATGACAAACGTAACATATGTGAGTTTACAGTACATTCAAGATTTATACATGTTACCTTAAAAATTGATGCATATGATTAATGTAATTGTCAAAATAAAATAACGTTATTCTCAAAATAGTCACGTTTTTTTCTTCAGAACGTTAGTTTGTTAATTTGTTTTCGCTAATTAGCGACAATTAGATCATAAATCATGACTTTTTGTTAAGTCAAAGTGTGTGTGTGTGTGTGTGTGTGTGTGTGTGTGTGTGTGTGTGTGTGTGTGTGTGTGTGTGTGTGTGTGTGTGTGCGCGCGCTCACTGACCCTGCATGGACTGGATGAGGCTCTTGACGGTGTCGGGTCGGACACTGAGAGCAGCACACTTCTCCATCAGGACCGGAGGGATGTGGCTGTACATGTCCAGGTTGTCCACCGACTCCGGCTCCAAGCCCAGAGAGTCCATGAACTGCCTGCAGGAGGAGACGAGACCAGTCAGCTCGTACCCACACAGTGAGGTCTGGTTTAAAAACATCATCATAATAATAATAATAATTCTGTTCCTTTCAGTAAATCACTTTTACTTTTGAGGATGAAAAGGCCATAAAAAGGTACCAACATCTGGAAAACGATAGATTCTTAAAGCAAGATGTCCAATGATCATCTTCTTTTTAAATTCAATATATATTCATCTCTTTGAACTTTAACACACACACACACACACACACACACTCACTCACTCACTCTAGTGTTTCATTCCTGCTCTCGATCTTGATCATGACGTCCCTCAGCAGCTTGGCCTTCTCCTCACTGGAAAGAAAAGAAAAGAAAAGATAACATCAGTAAACTAAACTCACTCTTCTTCTTCACTCGTCTAATACTCAGCGTCCACCGAAGGTGCCGACCTGTACAGCGAGGAGGCCTCGTGGGCGGCCATTGGCACCAACTTGGCGAACAGGTCCGGTCCGGTAACACTGGGGTCTGTGGGGTTGACTGGGAGAGCTTTCACCAGCGGGGCACCTTAGGGGGGGGACAACGGAGCAGCTGGTTTGACTGGTATCACAGTAACACATGAGCTCGACTTTATAAGAGCATCGATCAACAGAACACGAGGGATCAAAATCACTAGCAGAGGAGCTACAGCCTCTCTAGTCTGTCCTCACAACAACAGCCAGTTTGAGAACCAACGATAGCATTTTAGATAAAAGACAAGATCTTAAATTAGTGAAACCTGCAGAGTCACATAGCTGCACAAACCACCAGCACACCAATGCACACACACACACACACATGCAACAAACTACATCTATATGCAAATGCTGCTTTGCATGCATTGGCAAACGGTGCAGCAGAACACACTGAAGCGTCTTCCTGTTACCTTTGACTGAGGCCAGAGTCTCCAGAGACGGAACCGTCTCGTGATAGATGAAGTCGTTGTCCTTTTTGGCTGAATTAAACCTGCGGGTGAAAAAGACAACATCCTAACTATAGCTATATTTCCACAGGTTTTGATTTTAAAAAGTAAGACACCAATGAGAGTCATTGCTCACTTTCCCCCGATAACGTCCATGGTGAATCTCAAGGCGTCTTGCACGCTGTCGGGTTGTCCCTGGTTGTACCAAGAAAACACGGAGGAGAGTTGATTTACAAAACTATGGACGGGGTTTACGGTGACACTGAAACCATCTAATCGTGTGTTGCTGCGTTCTACCTTGGCCAGCTTGATGGCTTCAGTGAGCTTGTCCAGAGAGCTCTGCAGGTACGCCAACTGATGGAGACACAACATTGACCGTGAGCAACAGGACGACACGCAGACGTTTCATTTCACCAAGAAAGACGTCAACGGCGGTGATGTCTGTGAAATGCTTATTTCTAGGAAAGGTGGAAACACCAGCGAACATCCTTCTACGCAACATGAGCTTTAATTCCAGGAACGTTTACAGACAGAAAAGCGCTGGAAAATGAACAATCTTTCTTTCCGTTTTTCTTTCAGGAACCAGAATACATTTTGAATTACTCGCAAGATCTCGCAAAGTATTGCAAGGAGCGCTTTAATTTGCATTTATTATTTGCAAATTCCCAGAGAGACGGTTCAATGCAGTGATCAGCAGCAAAATAACGAATCGAATCAAAGCACCTCGACAGTGGAAGGGGGAAAAAAACAAATCCTAATTTGGAAATTTGGTCCTACCCGCTCTCCGTACTTCTGCTGCTCCTCGGCCTGTTTCCCCATGTGAAGCTGTGAAGAGAACAAACTCTTACCAAATAACAACACACAGACACGTTCATACATGCATCAAATCTCACCACACACACACACACACACACACACACACACACACACACACACACACACACACACACACACACACACACACACACACACACACACACACACACACACACACACACACACACACTCTCTCTCTCTCTCTCATTAGACTCACATGTGCAATAGAAGCAAAGTAGTAGATCTTCATCTGGACCAGTTTCTTCCAGTCTTTCTGAATCTTTCCCAGCATGGACGCCGTCTCAGAGTTCTCCAGCGCCCTGCAGGCCTCTTTGTAGTAATCCACCACCTGCAGCACCACATCCACTCATAAACCTCCAGCATCTGAATCACCGATTCACACGTCGCGATATAATTAAATGAGGTTCATATCTAACGGTAAGCAGCTGACCTGAGCGCTGATGCGAGCCACCAGAAAGCTCTTCCTGTTGTCCAACATGGACTTCTCCAGGAGACACTCCTGAGCCTGTCCCTGAGAGGCAGACACACACAGGTTGATGAGACGTGTTTCTGTGTGTGTGTGTGTGTGTGTGTGTGTCACCTACCAGCATGAGGTTGATGTTGAGGTTAAGGATCTGGTGGCTCATGTCCACGCTGAAGTTGTGGCTGAAATGGTCCCTCAGGTAGGAGAAGGCCCCCGCCGAGCACTGGAAGTGTGTACACGACACCTTCATCCCCTGGACGGAGAGCAGAGAGTCAGCGGGACTCTGTGTGTGTGTGTGTGTGTGTGTGTGTGTGTGTGTGTGTGTGTGTGTGTGTGTGTGTGTGCCTCACCTCCTCAGATACCCTGTTATCCATGGCTCCCAACATGGAGTGCAGGGCCCCTGTGGAGAATCCACAGACGGGGTTTGTGTTCAGTTCCACATTCATAAATCCAAAAATTACACATGTTGACTTGATTACATTATATTGAATCTCTGGACAACGTTACGATATTTGCTGACATCAAAAGTCATTGATACAAAATCTGATTTGATTCATCGAAATGAGACAATATCATAAGACCATCAGTTACATTGATTTAAACTCCCAAAAAGACACTAATTATGATTCGATCATTTCATTACTGGGCTCTGGAGGAAGGAGGTGCGCCTGAACCTGAATTGAGGACACAGACGTGGCATGGGAATTTCTAAATAAAGGCGCATCTTAAAGATGTATCAACGTTTTTATATCAAAGTTATTGACTTGATTTGTCATTTTTTTTCATTTTTCTTTGATGCTGATTGACTTACTTCATATAAACGTACGATCACATCTCTGGTAAACACTGAATCTAAAGTGGTGCTTTTGTGTAACTCTTTGTGGAGAAACTACAGATCTGTACACACAATGCTGACTCATCAATGTATCGTTACACCTGTATGTATGTAGCGAGAGCAGAAAGGATTAGTCGACCTATCTTAATAATATTAATAATAATAATAATAATAATACATTTTATTTGTATTGCACTTTACTTTTTTTTTTTGCTACAGGCTAAAACAGGGCAGAATAATAACATAGAAAAAGACAGTAAAAAGAATCACATTTAATAATTGACAATTAATTGTCAATTGTTAGTCTGTTAAATGAAATACATTCGTCAAGTAAAAATGCCAAACATGTTCCAGCTTCTCCTGATCTTTATTACAGTAAACTGAATATTTTAGGGTTTTCTACCGTTTATTAGAATTAAAAAAAAGTTATTTGGAGAACTCAACCTTTGGTGCGTTTCACTGGAAGTTTAATTGAACAAATCGATTAACCAAGAAAATAATCAGCAGATCAAATGCAACTACAGAGGAGTTCACATTTGAAAAAGATACAATCAACACTGGAAATGTGAAATATATGCAACGCAATTATATAATCGTATTTCTAAAAAGAAATGTTCTGAGTTAGTTTTAGCTGTTTTAAGGGATTCTGAACGAAAAAATAACTGCTTTAATTTGTGACGTGACAAATTGTATTTTAACCAGTTTACAAAGAAGATCATAGAATGTTACAGTCAGAGTCTAAACTGTCTTTTTAAACGTATTCTGCAAAGTTAAATTAGTTCAAATAAAAAAAAGTCTCCTTGTGTTAACCGGTCCAGTTTAAAACAAGAAGACTATGAACTGCTCACCTAGATTGTAGAGGATGCAGGCTTGTTCGTAGCTGATGTCATCATGGGTGACCGTTTTTCCAGAGAAGATTTCCGTCCTGCAAACAAAGATTAATTCAGGATGTATTACAGGGTATACAATCACAATACAGTGGAGTGAGTGTGTACACACACACGCACACACACACACACACACACACACACACACACACACACACACACACACACACACACACACACACACACACACACACACGTTTAGCCAACAGTACGGTTCATTTGAAAAATGAAACAGCGACTATATCAGACAAACTAGTCGTACGCCATCTTACAAATCGCGTGCTCAAGAAATCCCATAAATGAACAGGTTTAAAGTAAAACCCGTGGACTTCATCGACGTGTTATTTTGTCCACCCCGGTACATGAGGATTCAGAGCAGCGAGCTGACATTTTTATCCAGAGCAAACCGCAGCAAGTGGGACACTAAAATAAGCCTCAGACCCCCGGGGTTCAGGCCAGGACGGGTGTGTGTGTGTGTGTGTGTGTGTGTGTGTGTGTGTGTGTGTGTGTGTGTGTGTGTGTGTGTGTGTGTGTGTGTGTGTGTGTGTGTGTGTGTGTGTGTGTGTGTGTGTGTGTGACTACCATGAGATGGGTACGGCAGCCTCCTGGCCCGTTCCCATGGGCACCCGGCTCTGGACGTAATGCAGCTGTCCGAAGTACTTCCTCAGCGTGCTGCAGCCCTCGAAGTCTCTCGTCACGTTCACCGCGCTCTGTGAATCAACTCGAGAACATGAACACCATATTCTGCACGTCTTCATACTTAACATGCATCAAATACACACGATCTCATATTCTACGTGCGCCTAAAGTTCCCAAGCTTTAGAGATTACAGTCTCATCACTACATCAGAGTGGGTTCTGTTTTTGGTGAAGCACTGGAGGAAGGCTTCCTTCCACCTTCAGCGTATGGGGTGGGAGGTGGAGTGAACCGAACTGTTCTTCTTCTCTGCTGTATTAAAAAGCGATATCTGGTGATGTTTCACACACGACCCACCTGCCGCAGAGTCTCCAGTTTCTTCAGCTGTTCGTTGTAGTTGTCTGGATTCTCTCCGTAATTCTTCAAGATGAACTGGAGGAAAAGAGAGAAATCATTACATGAATATGTTATCAAGGCTTTAGCTTTAACAATACAATATCAGACACGCATGTCTTTAAACTGTCGCTAATTCATCAATGTGCTAATCCGTTGCCCTGAGCGTGAGACTAAGAGTTTGAACTTGTAGCCTCGGGAGTTCTCCCATCATGCATTGCGAAGGCTTCCCCTTTGAGCCACTTTAATAAAGCAAAGCAAGCTACTTAACGTCGGGTCGGGAGGTGAGCAACCCCGCGGAGGTTCTCGTCGTATTTTACTGGCGCTTCTGTTTCTGTCTATAATGAAATGATGGAGAGCAGGAGAGTCACCGGCATCCAGGAAAGAAAGCACAACGACACAGGCAGCCACCGTCCAGACTTCCACAGGACAAATATCAGCTATTCTGCCATCTGTCTGCAAAATGTGATCACTGATAATCGAGGCAGTTTGCCAATAAGAAATGTCTCATTAACCCATATTTGTTTGTTCCAAAATGAGATCCAGCGTTTAATACGACGATACTTCTGCTGTTCAATACTAACTGTTATCAGGATTATTACCAAGAGGAGTTGCAGTAAGAGGGCAAAGATCTGGTATTTTATCTGCACCAGGAAGGTGGTTCAAAGATGAGAGGGAAACACAAGCAGCATTTGAATAATTGGCATTGTCTTTCTTGTAAACATCACTCACACACACACACACACACACACACACACACACACACACACACACAGTTTAGCTTGGTAGTAGGATGAGCTTTGTCACTGTTGTCACCTCTGTGAAACCACCTTTATTAAACAGGTGGTTGTATCATTATAATATGAAAACATATATCTCCTCTTGTCTTTAGTGCTCACTTTTGTTACCTTCCTTATTTTCTATTTTACACAACTCTTAATCACCTGCTTGTGTCATACAGGTAAACAGGTATTGCCGCTACTTTACTTTGTTCTTGGAAGGTGTTGACTCTTCTGTGACATGCACATGAAATATATAGTATTTGATAAGCAGTCTTTCCTTGGGCAGGGCTCCTAGGTCACATTTCTGAAGAACCTGCTGTAGTCAGGTGCACGTGACAATGAGATCACTGTTTATTATTCTCCATGTCGTCAGACTGACTGGGCCGTGAGGAACCACGGCTCGTTACTTCGGCCTTCAACGCGTTAAATGGGTTTATTTGCGACTAGCGGTTAAGTTAGCCACTTTACTGGAGTGCTGGCGCTACTTATTAACTTCGACGTGAGCTGCTAGCTTATTATTGTTATTAGCTAGCGTGAAGCTAACGCTAGCAAACGAAAGGCGGTGGTCGCTGGGAGATTTATTCAGATTCAAGGCTAGCTGGCCAGGGTAAGAAATATCCCGGCATGCAGAGTGTGTGTGTTTTAACGGTCGCTAACGTCAGCTTCTTTATTGGGTTATCCAGTCGTCCATAATCCCTGTTTGGTTGACTTTCGACCTCAGCCCTGTTGCTTCCATTTCCCCACCCCAGCTCACCTGCTTGACGGCCGGGCTGAACTGGAACTCCCCAGCCTCCTTCAGATCCAGCCAGATCATTGGCATCCGGGGAACCGCCTCCATTGCGGCACCGAGTCCTCACGCGACCGTCGGCCGTTACAGTGTCAAAACCCACGTCGGTAGTTTTGTGTACGTGAACGAAGAAGAAGCTTTCCTCCAAACAACTGTGTCATGTATCCATTTACACTTCAACCGGAAGCTGGCTGCGCGTGACGTAGGCTTGCTATATGCCGCCGCGTGGGTTTGTGGGAAGTGTAGTCAGTCCTCTCCCTTTTCTGCCCAAAGACTAGCCTATATTTAAGGGAATTTGCCACAACATTTGTTCTGATTAGTCTAAATTCTTGAAATCTAGTACGCACATACTTTGGCCAAGTATCTAACAGTATAACATTGAAACTTTTAGATCACATGAAAAATGACACTTTTATCAGTAGTCAAAGTCAGAAGTTTTGAAAAATTAGGTAACATCCTTAAAGTCATGTTAAAAATAGTTTTTTATCACATCAAAATGTATTATTGAAATGTTTTTGTAAAATGTAAGTATTAGCATATCAGGTCATGAATTTAGTTTGTGTTTTTAAGAGGAAACAATTTTACATTCATACTCATATATATATAGTTCACACTTTCTCCATCAGCTTTGTATGAGAACCTGGAATGAGGACAAGAAACAAATATTGTGTTCATGTTCGTTTATTCATCACGTGTACATTTTCGGGCAGAGAAATTTCAGTTCAGGTAAAAAATAAAAAGCAATAGGAGCAGTAACAGCGTCCAAGGCTACAGAGACGCAGGAAAGAGGGATAAAAACTTAAAGCAATTCAACAAAACAATAAAAAAAAATTAGCAATAAACACACGGGAGACGTTTCGGCTGCTTGCAATCTGCAACCTCACAGCTGGATGCCGCCTAATGCTACACACTGCACCTTTGAAAAACATAATTCAACACACTTTCCCTTCGATGAGTTCTGTCTATTTGAGTTTGCAGAACGTAGCAGAGTCTCCTCCAGCAGTGACTCCTAAAGCATGGAATAGACCGATTCCAGCATAGAGAGGCTGAGTGAATGTGGTCTTGACTCTGTGCAGGAGGGTCATGGTGTCGGAGACGCTGTAGAAGGACAGATTTCCTGCACCGTGATCCAGGTACAGTCCTATTATGGAGGACTGAGGACCTGGGATGGGAGTTGTGATTTTGTTGTACATGAATTTGTATCCGCTGTTGTCAGAAACTAATGCCCAAGACATGTTGTTGCCTCCGAACCTACGTCTGCGCCTTAAACCTCCCATGTTCGCGTTCTTGAATGCGACTGCTACTTTGACCCCTTTCCCTTTGCTCTCCACCTCCCAGTAATGAATCCCAGTCAGCCGCTCTCTACTCAGGACCTGAGGCCAAGCAGGGAACCGGTCCGGGTGACTATCATAAGATTGCGCTTTGGACACGTACGTTGCTTTTCTGTTCCCCTCAGACAACAACAGCTGTTTGTTTGCTGTGTTCGGATCCATTGTGATGTCAAGGGAATGTTTCAGGAATTCATCTCTGGTCTCGGGCTCCGGTTCTGGCAGTAAAGCGTCCGCTTTAGTCATTCCTAGTGGGATGTTGGTCCACTTCTCACGCAGAGGCTCCACTAGTTTGTCTCTGACTTCTGACAAGATCCCTGTTATGCCCTCGAAGGGCCTCACGTGACTTTTATTTACCACGGAGAAGTCTTTAAGTCGACCGAGTCGTGCCAGGGAGGGGTAGCAGCGCTGAAACTCGTTGTGATCATTGGTGCGTGAGAGCTTCTTCAGCCCAGCGTCTTTTCTCTTCAACCAAGTGATCTCATGCTCCGTCTCCTGTCGAAGCTCTGTGATCTGAGTCAACTTGCCGTTCAGCTGGGATCTGATCTCTCGCTTCACATCGGACCTTCTTTTCTCCACGAGACGGATTAGCTCGGCGGAGATCTCCTCGCTCTCCTCCAATGCTTTACCGGCAGAGTCATTGACCGTCTCCAACTCCCGCTGAAGCGCCTTCGCGTCCTTCTCTCTCCGCTGGAGTCTGTGGCTGAGGCGTTGTCGACTCAGCTTGATCTTATCCCGTCTCGTGGTCCTTTCTGCCATGGCGGTGGAGACTGTGGATTGACAGATACACTGCCGATTGTCGCAGCATTGCATCTTCATCACCTCCTCTTCACGAGAGCAGATGTTCACCTGGAGCGTCCCGGAGGGGTCCAACAGCTGGTGTTTTTCAAAAGCAGGGGATTCATAATGAGGCCGGAGGTGTTGCTCACAATAAGAGGCCAAACAGATCAGACAGGACTTGAGGGCCTTCAGCTTTCTCCCGGAGCAGACGTCACAGGCCACGTCTTCAGGTCCGGCATAGCAGTGATCAGCAGGAGCAGCTTGGAGTCCAGTCTTCTTCAGCTGCACCAGTAAAACGGTTAACATGGTGTTCTGCAGCAGGACAGGCCTCGTTGTGAAGGTCTGTCGACACTGGGGGCAGCTGTGGATTTCGTTGTCATCCTCTTCGTCAAAGTGGGATTCAATACAGTTCATGCAGTAGCTGTGTCCACAGGGAATAGTCACCGGATCCTCCAGCAGATCCAGACAGATGGGACAAGAGAAGGTTTCCCGGTTCAGCTGGACTTTCAGCTCCATTACTCCTGACTGTTTGGTGTGAAGAGAAACAAGTCTGTGCTCTGACTCAAATACTCAAATGTTCCTGTTCATTTGCTAATCATCACTGAATGGGCCAATCAGCTCCTGCCCTATCACACGGTGTGGTCACTCCCATCTTCACACTTGCAAATCAGTGAGGGGGAAGGAGCAAGGCGTCACGGACACAGAGAGGAGAGAGGGAGGGCTTTATTGGCATGACCGATCAGAAACTGATTGCCAAAGCAGCAATATGAAATAATAGGCAAAATATCATCAATGATATCAAATACAATATAATAAAGGCAGGACAGCCATCTCGAGTTGTTTCTTTCAAACTTGAGAGAAGGTAAGCAGAAGGTGAGTTGTGGACCTTCAGCTCAAACCCTGAAAGTGGATCCTGACTTCTGACCTAATCTGAGACGTCAAAGTTCAGATATATTTGGGATTTTTTATTCCTTGAATATCTTCTAAAGCCATAAAGTCCTTGATTTCTTTTGTTTTCAAACTGTCGGAGTAGGCCACAGAATATCCCTTCGGTGGTCACTCTTGAAGGAAGTGAAATAGAGGTTGTTCGCTCTTATAAATATCTGTATATTTTGATTGAGGACTCCCTCACTTTTCAGCCACATGTGCAGTACCTGGTGAAAAAGTTGAGGTTAAAACTGGGTTTTTATTTTCAAAATAAGCTGTGCTTTTCAACTAATGTAAAAAAGCGACTAGTTGCTGCTACTTTTTTTTACCTGTGTTGGACTATGGTGATCTTCTTTATATGCATGCCTCTGCTAACTGCTGTCTTCGTATGGTGGACACAGCTTACCCTGCTTCACTGCGGTTCATTGCCATTTGTAAAGCTCTGACTGACTCACCACTGTGAGTTATACTCTCGGGTAGGATGGCCCGCTTTGGCCACCCGTAGGCTCTGTCATTGGTACACCTTCATTTATAAGGCAATCCTTGGTCTGCTCCCAAACTAACCTGTGTGTCTTCATCATGCAGAAACGTGTCGGACAATAGTCCTTGCGTCTCAGGACTTCTTTATGCTCACTGTCCCAAATGCCAGAACGGAAATGGGTAAAAGGGCTTTTGTGTACTCTGCACCCTCGTCGTGGAATATGTTGCAGAATGATTTAAAACTCAAAGAACTGATATCACTTACTGCTTTTAAATCTAAAATGACAGAAATACAGGCAGGTTCCCAAAAATGTAAATGTTTTTTAAATTAACTCGGAGTCGTCATTGTCAATGTTGCTGCCTGTCTTGGCCAGGTCTCCCTTGAAAAAAGAGATTTTTAATCTCAATGGGACTTTCCTGGTTCAATAAAGGTTTAATAAAATAATGATAATAATAAAACTTGACCTTTCAATCACCACATGAGTTGCTGAAACCACCAACACAAACACATTTCACAGTTTCAACGCTGTCGGCCGCGACACAATGGTATCTGGTATATTGTTTTGTGTAGTGTGGCCTTTAGATTGTCTTCAGGTTTGAGAAAAAGATAGATAGAAATCCAATCATGGATATCCTTTTAAATATTTGTTTATTTTTGTAAACTATGGTTCACAGTTAATCTCAGCAAAGGTTGCAAAAGAAGGACTCATTCAGGAGCGGGTGAAAGAAAAGGAGTCGATGTGCGGGTTTAGCGAGGAAGTGAGAGAAACTAAACGACTCTACTCAACTGAACCTCCAACAACAGTGGGGGGCCCCCACTCCACCAACGACTGGCGCCGACATGACCAATGACCTGAATGACTTCAGGTCTTCTTTTTTAAAAGACAATAGGACAATCCTGACGACTGTCTCTCACCTGGAGAGGGATGTTGAAAGGCTGGTCGTTTGCTTTGGAAATTGAAATGTGTAGGCTGTTGATTATCATGTCAACAAAGCCCCATTGATCATAATCTGAATAGAATTGAGCTGTTTGAGAGACAAAGCTTGTAACTGGTTTTATTTTGCTGTTTATTCTGCACTTAGGTAGAACTTTCATTGTTTGATTTGTTGTGCTTGTTTGATTTTTTTTGTTTTTTAATCAAATAATGTTTTATTTTTGTTTTTCCTTTTCTTGTCATTTTTTACATGAAGATAAAATACAGTTAATAACAATCAAGGGTATATTCAACTTACTCCCTAAACTAAATGACCCCTTTATACAGTAATAATAATAAAATGTATTCTAATTGTGTCTTTTTCTTGACACCCAGGGGACATAATGTAGAGCAGGTTTAAAGATGAGTTCTAAACTCATATTTGAACAGCCAGCATGTTTATTCAATCAAAGTAATGTATTAATTAATTTGGAAAATTATCTTAAATTAAAAACTTTTTTTTTTTTAAATTGAGTATACTGAAAAGAATTGATATTCTCCAAAACGTTTGAATAAATGTACTATGACCAACTCTGCACAGATGATTTTTGCTTCCTACACCGACTGACGTTCAAATCAGATTTTACCTTAAAAATAAACTTACTTCCTGGGAAACACATCATGACTCAATCTATCTCTTATCGTTATATTAAAGGTAAACCTGTAGGAAGCTTCAGATGAAAACAAAATGTACTTTTTTTACTTAACACTAAAACGTTTTAGTGACATATACTGTATTATTTCACCCAAAACACATTGTGACGCGGGTGTAGCTTTTATTTTATTTTGAAAAGTCCAACCGGAACACCCCCGGTCCAATCTGCCCCACTTTAACGTTTGTCGCGTCGCCGCCATTTTTGATCCTCAAATAATAAAAACAAAACAAAAAACCCCCACAAATGATAGGCTTATTTTGTTTTCGCGAAGAAGTTACACAAAGTGTAACAGTCATCCGAGGTCCACCAGAAACCAGACATAATTAAAAGATACTCTGCTGACATCGCCATTTTTAAAGGCAAGTATACCGCGACAACTACACGCTATAAGTGTGTTAATACGCTTCCTCTCTACGTTAACCTCGTTGTTTATTGGTAAACATCCGAGCAGAGACCTCTGAATGTGTTGGAGACTGGCGGATGTGGAAATAGCTCCTCTGATAGCCGCAACTTCCACCGGAACAAACCGAACTTTAGAGGCTGTCAACACACTTAACGGCGTAGCTCTTCTTCTTTTTTACCGTTATAGCGCGTTCTGCATAATAACGGTAAAGGAGCAATAAAGGATGATCTTATTTACTAACCACAATGAATTACTCACATGTTACATTAACAACAGTAAAAACATGATTACAAAGGTGGGACGTAAAAGTACTTTCTCAAGTACTATGTGTACAATTTTGAGGTTTTTTAGTTCTTTACTCAAATTAGTCCTTTATGTGCTGCTTTATAATTCTGCTCTACTGTATTCCAGAGGGAAAATATTAGTAATTTTCGTGAATTTATCAGCTGTAGTTACTCAGCACTCACCTGTGATGAGCTTTTATAATACAATGCATTGCTTTAACAGGGCCTCTACCTTAACCAGCTGCAAGATACAATGCTGCTTCAAAGTAATGTATCAGTAATAATAATCCATAAATGTAATATATAGATAATAATCGAACACCGACAGGAACCATTTTTTAGTTTTTGCATAATACGTAATGTTCTCATGTCTTCAAATTGGTTGTTTTGTCCAACCAACAGTCCAAAACAAAAGAAAATTAAATGTACAGTGACATTGAAACAGAGGGAAGTAGCAAATCCTCATCTCTGAGAAGTAAAAAAAAAAGCTATTGGAACATTTGTGGTGATTTTGTGATATGCAACACATTGGCAAAACAAACATAAGACAAACCATAATTGAAATACTGTGTATCCTGGATATTACTATGTCCCACTAAAGCAACAAAGCAGTCACACGCTCGTGTTCCTCCTTGCCTGACCGTCGCGGTGTTTCTCCTACCTGTCAGCAGATGTCACTGGTGTTCCTCGGGCAGCAGCTGCTGGAGGCGGTGCGAGGAGGACAGGATGACGACGTCAAAGCCCTGATGGCCAACGGGGCTCCGTTCACTACAGACTGGGTGAGGCTGATAATGTGTTAATTATGGAATAATCTTTCAGGCTAATCCGGAAATGACAGAAAAGTGAAAAAAAACTGCCGAGAGACAGAAAATGTCAGTTTGGACTAAGTCACCCCCTCCCGCAGCGGCAGAGTGGCGGTAATGCTGAGGCGTCACGTTGAACTCAAAACACAGGAAAAAGTCAAAAGAAAACAACCACAGTCAAGATACTCAGTCTGTACTCGGTCGTGTGCCTCCAAACGTTCTTTCTCTCTGTTCAGAGAAGGTAAAACAAGCTTCTTGTAGGTACAGGCCAACAACCTTACTGTGCAATTTGCAATCCTCAGTTACATGAAATACACTTGACTATACACTGCAAAAAAAAAAACGTCACGCCACATATCTGTGAAACCTGTTAAACGATTAATCTGTTCCTCGTCTGCTAAAATGTACAAAAAAAAAATACTGAGAATTTCCTCTTAATTTCTTCAGAATGTCCTCAAACGTCAAAACCTAAAAGATATTCAGTTCACGGACGCACAAGACAAAACAAATGACAAACTCTCTCTCTCCCTCTCTCTCCCTCCCTCTCTCCCCCTCTCTCTCCCTCCCTCTCTCTCTCTCTCTCCCTCTCTCTCCCTCTCTCCCTCTCTCTCTCCCTCTCTCTCTCTCCCTCTCTCTCCCTCTTTCTCTCTCTCTCTCTCTCTCTCCCTCTCTCTCTCTTTTTCTCTCCCTCCCTCTCTCTCTCTCCCCCTCTCCCTCTCTCTCTCTCTCCCCCTCTCTCTCTCTCCCGCTCCCTCTCTCTCTCTCCCTCTCTCTCCCCCTCTCTCTCTCTCTCCCTCTCTCCCCCTCTCTCTCTCCCTCTCTCTCCCCATATAAATATCCATATTTTACACAAACACACACACCATGTGTTTAGGTAGAGCTCCATTGCACCAGAATGTACAGTACAGTTATGAGTGTTTGCTACAAGCACAGAACATTCAATGTCTTTGTATCCATTCATTTCTTCTGTTTATTCAACTGTTCTGCAGATTGACAGGATGATCGTCTCTCTGTACTTATTTATTGGGCCCACGGGCACTTTGTTCTGGCTCTTCTGATCACATCTATGTACAACGTCTATATATATATAACATCTATATATATAACGTTCATTTATAATTTACCCGCTCACAGGGTACGCTCACGCATCACTAATGGAGTTTTAATGAATGTCCTCTTCCCTAATGCCACCTGTGTCTCTACTGTACAGGACCAGATCACAGATTGAAGGGTCTCAACATGGATTCATTTTAAAGTTAGGAGGTCGCCTGTGACACTGTGTCACATGACTTAGTGGATTCGTGCCACATGATGTCTGCTTTTTAAAAAAAATAAGGCGAGAAACGGACCAGATTTTCATCCCTCTTCTCCAAAGTCCAGCTGACTGTGTGAATGTAACAGATGATGAGAGATGACGTTTCTCTGGGGGGAATTCATCTAGTCTCAGAAAAGCACTGAAATCACGTGATCTTTGAGTGATCCTGAGCTGTGTTTTAACCACGGCAAGACTGGAGGTGTGGAGTCCGACAGACCTGGCAGAGAGTCTGTAGAAAGAAGCTATTGAGTTGCATTGTGAAGTGATACTTGACCCCTTATAAAAAGGACTAAATATCAAGGATCTGTCTCCCGACGTTATCGCAGTGCAACACTAAATCCTCGATGGGCTCCCACGGCGGCAGAGCCTGAAGTTAGTGCAGAGAGTTGAGCTCCTGACCCAGAGATGATTGAGACTCTTATCCCTCTTAAACGAGTTTCCCGTTAAACGCCGAGCGCCAGCTGCTGTCGAACTCCGATTCGATGTGTTCGTGCAACTGTGCGATTACGAACTTTGGGATCGTATAAAGGTGGTTAACCTCTCCTCGCAGGAGGCCGCGGACCTCTCGCTCTGATGTTGTTTGAGCGACGAAAAGTCACGCCAAAAAGTCAGCTGCATCCGGTTCACAGTGAAAAAGTATTTAATAATTCACAGAAGCTAAAAGACAGTTACAAACTGAATTACGCTATCGATAGTAAGGATTAGAGTTCTAACGCTCCCCTCCCCCAACAGGCCGACAAACGCCAGTCTGCTGTAAAAGGCTGGGCTGTACTCATTAACATCTCTGCTTGATCAATACATCTCCTTCCCCCACTGTTCACACCTCACATTCCTGAAGTCTCATTACCATACAGTCGTTTTCGGATCTGAAAAGCCCGTCTCAAAGGGCTCTCTCTTTCCCTCAAAACATTCACTACCTGTATTTTATAGTTTGATACATAGAATGATTATACTTTTATGATTTAACACTTCTTCAAATAAACTTATTAAACACACTAACATTGCTTTTTTAACTTTAAATTCTTCACAATTGTTGGGTGAAAACAAAAGCTTTATCTTGAGTGAACTCGTCCTGGATAAAGAGAATAAAAAAATCCCCTCTAGCGGCTCCTTTACATCCCTTGTTCTCTCCCTCTCTCCCTCTCTCCCTCTCTCTCTCCCTCTTTCCCTCTTTCTCTCTCTCTCTCCCTCTTTCTCTCTCTCTCTCTCTCCCTCTTTCTCCCTCTCTCTCCCTCTTTCTCTCTCTCTCTTTCCCTCTTTCGCTCTCTCCCTCTCCCTCTCTTTCCCTCTTTCTCTCTCTCTCTCCCTCTTTCTCTCTCTCCCTCTCCCTCCCTCTCTCCCTCTCCCTCTCTTTCCCTCTTTCTCTCTCTCTCTCTCTCTCTCTCTCTCTCCCTCTTTCTCTCTCTCCCTCTCCCTCCCTCTTTCTCTCTCCCTCCCTCTCTCTCTCCCTTTCTCTCTCTCTGTCCCCCTCTCTCCCTCTCTCTCTCTCTCCCCCTCTCTCCCTCTCTTCCTCTCCCTCGCTCCCTCTCTCTCTCTCTCTCTCTCTCTCTCTCTTCCTCTCCCTCTCTCTCTCTCTTCCTCTCCCTCTCTCTCTCTTTCTCTCTTCCTCTCCCTCTCTCCCTCTCTCTCTCTTCTCTCTCTCTCTCCTCCGCTTCCTCCAGCTGGGCTCGTCGCCGCTGCATCTCGCGGCCCAGCACGGCCACCACTCCACCGCCGAGGTGCTGCTGCGTGCCGGGGTCAGCCGGGACGCCCGGACCAAAGTGGACAAGACCCCTCTTCACATGGCCGCCTCGGAGGGTCACTCCACCATAGTGGACCTGTTAGCGCAGGTGAGGAGAGACATGTGGAGCTTCTCTGATGCTTCAGAGACTTAAATGACATTTTTAAACCACGTTACACTGTTCTCAACACTGTTAGATTCTGCTCACTACGCTGCACCTATCTGCCGAGTCACAGACATCTTTTCTTATCTTTTTTTTTTGTCACCCCTTCTCTTTCCGGTTCGTTTCCTTGTCTCGCCACCGGGGGGCGCCGCGCGTCCGTGCAGAACGGCGCCGACGTCAACGCCAAAGACATGCTGAAGATGACGCCGCTGCACTGGGCGGCCCAGCGAGGCCACAGGGAGGTGGCCGAGCTCCTGCTGAGGTACGACGCGGACGTCCACTGCCTCAGCAAGTTCGACAAGACGCCCTTCGACATAGCCATGGACACCAGCAACACCGAGCTGATGATACTGCTACAGGTGGATAGACAGAGGGAGGGGATGGAGATGGGGAGAGAGAGATAGACAGAGAGAGAGGGAGAGAGAGAGAGAGACAGAGAGAGAGAGAGAGGGAGAGACAGATGGAGAGAGAGAGACAGACAGAGAGAGAGAGAGAGAGAGAGAGACAGAGAGAGAGAGAGAGAGAGAGACAGACAGAGAGAGAAAGAGACAGACAGAGAGAGAGACAGATAGACAGAGACATACTGGGAGAATGAGAGACAGAGAGAGAGAGACAGATAGACAGAGACATACTAGGACAACGAGAGAGAGAGACACAGACAGAGAGAGAGAGAGACAAAGACAGAGTGAGAGAGACAGACAGAGAGAGAGACAGAGAGAGAAAGAGACAGAGAGACAGATAGACAGAGACATACTGGGAGAGAGAGAGAGACAGATAGACAGAGACATACTGGGAGAAAGAGAGAGACAGAGAGAGAGACAGACAGGCATGTGAGAAGTCAGACAGACACATGAAGGATGGATGAAGACATATAAATGGAGGACGAGAAAGTGAGAAGAGACGTGAAGATGATGAGGGTAAGGAGAGGAAGAAATGATGCAGGGGGAAACAAATAGATATAGGAAGGACAACTGAAAGGGAAAAGGAAGGGTGAGGCATGCGGGGGGGGGCAGAACAGAGACGAGTGGACTCAGGTCATTTCTGTTTCTCTTTAGTGGAAGGTTATAAAGGAAGGTAACAGAACAGCAGACAGTCGGGGGAGGAGAGAGACTGAGGGATAAACAAGGGGCTTGTGAGAGAGGAAGGGAAGGAGGGAGAAAAGATGGACAGAGATTGGGGGGGGTAAGGAGAAATGGGGGAGCCGAGGAGATTTAAAAAAAGAGAACAAAGTGCGAGACGTTTGATGTTTTCATAGTGCGAAAAAAAAGAAGAAGCTCCAGACGGACTCTCACCGGCGTTGCTATGGTTTCAGTGGCCGTGCAGACTCTCTCTCTCTCTCTCTCTCTCTCTGTCAGGCGGCCATGTTGTTCTCACCATAACGCCCGCACGTAGACACCATTTCACACTAGATCGGATTAGACTTCTCCGGTGCGAACGCAAAAGAGTCCGCACTCCTGATAATTAAAATAGCAGCATCGAGGTGCGGGATTACGTTGAAAGTAGTGGGAACGGGTTTTCATTTCAGGCCTTTTACGTAACAGAGGTGAGAGTGGGCCTTTCAGGTGGAGCGTAGGAGGTTCTAGTTAGATAACTCCTCTCCTCGGACAAGGCCTCTTCAGCAAGGATACAAGGATGCAGATAGTAGGGCCTCCGGCTGAGAGCGGCTGGTTGACCCGTGCGAGACGGCTAACGTACAGAAGGGTCGCTGACACACACAAACGCCCACAATCAAGGGGCTGAATCACAGCGAGAGCGCCGCGATTTACGTGTTTATTACCTGAAATTCAAAAAGGGATAGTTTGGGAGAGAAGCAGGCAGGAGCAAAGCAGTGTACCGCTGTAATTTTAAACGTAATTTAGCTGCTTAAAAAAGAAATCAATATCGTTTTACCTGAATGCTCTATTGAGAATGTTGTCACAGCTTTCCCACAGGGGGGGCTGAAGCTGTTATCTATTCTCTATTAATTTTTACCTCTCAGAACACAGTAGTTGCTGGTCTACCTCCACTACACATTCACCAAATACACACAATGACAGAAGCAAACCAACCGATTGAAGCAGCCGTAAAAAACCTTTCTCCCGCCAAGGTAAAAATCACTGTTTTTGTCAAAGGAGTCTGGTGGCGTTGGAGAGAGCATGGATGGACGTTAACGGCTTCGGTTCGCCGTTCAGACGGCGAGGTAAAGCAGTGAACATATTCTAAACATAGAGTGAAGTCATATGGATTTCATCAGGTGGATGAAATACAGGATCCCTTTAACTCACTGCTGCGCTCTGATGAAATAAAGCACTTCAGAGAGATTGAAAGAGAAAGAGAGTTTAGGTTGAGACGCGGACGTAACAACGTGGTTTCTCTTTCTTATCAAGTGTGTGCAGATGAGAGGTGGATGAACAATAAAAAAAAAAAACTATTGGTTTCAAACCTCAGCCTACACGGCGGCCGTCATATTTCATCCACCATTAACCACACGATGGCCGATTGTAGAGAAGCAGAGAGTCGTACCGTCAATGAAATGATTCTCAGGATGATCACAGATCAGATTCACCTTTTGAACCCCCCCCCAAACCCCCCCCCCTGTTTTCACTGAGACTCTTTCTAATAGAAGTGGTTCACAGAACACCGACGTTATCTACTTTTCTTATCTCGTGTGTAAACAATTGGAATGATTGTTATCTGATCGGATTACACTTTAATCTAAAACGTAATAAGAGATCGGAAATCAGAAGGAAAAAAAAAACACTTTATCCCTCAAAGCTGCATTTAAATATCAATTAAAAGAGGAGGGAAGCATTGCTGGGTCCATAAAAAGCCAATTAATAACTAACAGCAGGTGTGTGTGTGTGTGTGTGTGTGTGTGTGTGTGTGTGTGTGTGTGTGTGTGTGTGGGTGTGTGTGTGTGTGTGTGTCTGTGTGTGTCTCTGTGTGTGTGTGTTCTCACAGGACGGCATGCAGAACCAGGTGAACGTCGAGCCGGAGTCCCACTACATCATCCGTGCTGGTGGGCTGGTCAACCTCTCAGAGCTGGTCGCCGCCGGCAAGACCAGCGCAGGTAGGCCTCACCCGTGACCGTCCACCAGTTGTGTTTTAGGTGCAGAGATGAAGTACAAAAAAAAAAAAAATTATGAATAAACAGCAGACGGATGGGATGGGAAAATTCAAATTTGTGCAGGTGGGGACTTACTGTGTTGTCTCTCTCGAGAGACATATAATCACATCTGAAACATCTGGACTGGACACCTAGGGCATCTAGAACATGTAGGAATTTCGTTACGCGGCGGCTGTTCCCCAACAATACAAGCCTGCCGTTGTCTGCAGGCAAGTCGGAGGACGCCGTGGCCGCCGAGTCGGTGGAAGCAACCATTCAGCACGTGGTGGGCGACGGCGGGCAGAGGGTCATCACCATCGTGACGGACCAACACGGCAACCTGCAGCCGGCCTCCCTGGGCCAGCAGCTCTTCTTCACCCTGCAGGGGCAACAGAGTGAGTGGGCAACACGGTGCTCTGGAATACTGGCGAGGAGCGGAGCTGAGAATAGGGACGCGTTGACGTCATGGTTACAGATACAGCAATATTGCAATAAAGAAAATACACCCTTTAGCAATCAGTTGGAATATTACAACGCTGCAGACTGCAGACGCTGCTGCTAAGACAAGCTCGGAAAAGACAGCATTGCAGTTTGTGCTTCTTAAATTAAAAATTCATTCAGGAGATGCGAGTAACTGAAGCCGTTAGATATTCTCTCTTCGAAGCCTTCAAGACTCCTTTGACAAAAAACAGTAACAAATCTAACCCTACACTGACTTGTTCATGTGACCGTTTTTTGCGGTTGCAGTGGTGGCTTTGCCAGCCGGCGCGATCACGGAGGAGGTGGTCGTGGAGGAGGCTCAGCAGGCCACGCCCACGCGCAAGAGGAAGGCCGACCCCGCAGCCAATCGCATCGGCCTAAAAGACAAGGTGAGCCAGGAGGACTTCGGCTGGTTTGATCCTTTTATGCGCTGGGATTATTATACGACTCATTTACAAGCTCACGTAATTACTGTCTGTGGAAGTTCAGCTGAAAGGTCCCATGTGTCCGACTCGGGTCTTAAAAACTATTATTCAAAGTAATAAAAAAAACAACTAAATGTAGTGGAACATAGTGCTACGTTGGTGTTTTTAATTCCCACACAACCAACTCTGCTATCTTACGACATCTTGAGTTGTCGGATACGTTTGTATTTATGTTAGTCAGTCATAACTCTGAGAATATTTCCCATCTTTACTACATATGAACGTGGCTTACAAGTTGAAAGCTTCCATTGTGACACAATATACTTTAGTCTCTGGTTAAAGCTCACTGTAAACAACATTAAAACAGTTTTACACATACGTCCTTGGAGCTATTCAGTCATTTCAGTTCATTCGACTGTGGAAAAAATGTAATTTTACCGGATGCTTTAACTGCTGATTTGTTTGTTTTATTTCCAGAAGGTCAAAGAAAGCCGCGAGCAGCTGGAGCGCCAGCTGCAGGAAGCCAATCTTAAAGCCCAGGAGTACCAGCAGCAGCTCCTGCAGAAGGAGCAGGAGGCCGAGCAGTATCGCATTAAACTGGAGCAGGCCATAGCCACCAGCAACAGCAACAGCAGCAGAGTTGACAACGGCATCGACGACGCGGCGACGGACACCTTAAACGACGGCGCCACAGCGAAGCAGCAGGAGGAGGAGGAGGTGATGGTGGTGCAGGAGCGGGTAGAGACGACGGAGGAAGCCGGAACAAAAGAGGTGGAAGACGGGAAGGTAGAGGATGAGGTCATCTGCGAACTTCCGGAAGATGCAATTCTTGCGAACGAGCGCGAGCCGGACGCGGAGGTCGATGCGACCCACAAGTCTTCCCCCGGTCGGCGAGGCCGAGGGAGAAGTCGAGGGAGAGGCAGAGGGGGACGCAGACACTAGCGGACGACTTTTTTTGTTATAATCTATTTAATTCATTTTATAACCTTTTGTGGAAGACTTTTGTAAATATGTCCACGTTTTCATGCGGCACAAACTTTAGATCTACGTCTCTTCACAGGAGCCCGGAGAGGAAATTTCGGCATCATCACGGACTCTTCAGTTCGTCACTTATTTATCTCTTTGTGGTTCTTAGCTCCGGCTGTAATTTAATTCTAGACTCCATACTGAACGGTAGCTGAGCTACGTGTAGTGCTGGCTAAAGAATTCCCCAAAAAAATTCATTCATTCTGCGTTTGCAATTTGTAAACTTTAAAAGTGCAATGTGTCAGATCTGGCCTCACGAATAGAGGACAGCATTTGACATACTGGGTCCATACAATCTAAATTCATAATCATCAGTTAAAAAGCTAATCTCTAACTTAACAGCAGGATAACAATATTAGCTTTAGCTTTATATTAGCTCGGAGAACTGAGCGAAATACGAGTCGTTTTCTTGTTTCTTAACTTTGTCACGCACACGTTATCGTATTATTTTACATTTCTGGGTTTCTTCTACGGACCACGGAAGTACTATTGACAAGACTATTGAAGCTCTACTTCTTCGTCCTCTCGTGTCGGACTGAGGACAGACCGGACGCTACAGTGACTCTCTGTCGCCCCTCAAGGATCAGCTGGTATTACAGCACGATAGACGACGCTGACACAACGTCAACACTTCAACCTCTTCGGGTTCTGTTGGTAATCTTCAGCAGATCTTACGCACCTTTAAGTTTGAAGGTATTTCTTTGTGTGTTTACATTCTTTTTTTGCCATGACAGGACTTGTGCCGAGGGGCCCCTTCAGGCTGTGATGTGTCGCCCGGTGAATGTGCCTCAGTGGAGGTCAGAGATAATCACGAGGCAATTACAGTAAGAGCACTTCATGCTCTCTTATCCAGGGGTGACCTGCGCCGAGCAGATAGGAGCTCGGTGTCGGGCACAAAGGACGCTTCAGCGGAATGCACGGCCAGTTGACGGGACACACGTTATCTCTTCTGGGAATCAAACCTGTGACCTTTTATATATGTAGAGCGGTTCTTTTACTGTGTAATGTTGTGGGTTTAATAGGAGTTAGAACAAGACTGATCTGAAAGGGGGAAAACAAAACGGGGGGGGGGGGGGATGACAAATGACATTTCAATGTTAATTGTTCTCGACATGTTTACATGACAGTTTTCACAAATGTCTTCTGGGAGCAGCAGTAGTTCCATTATCGACGAAAAACAAATTAGCCGGTTTTCGGGGGGTTTTTGTGCCAAAAAAAACAACATTTTGATTAAACGGGCAAAAGCAAGTCTTTTGTCCGCTAAGGAAAAAAGTGCAGCGATCAATAACATGAGCTTGATTGTTTTGTTTTTTTGTCCCCCATTAATTATACAACCCATCCTCTCATTATTGGAACTGTCAGGGGACATTTGTTTACACTTAAGAGCTTTATTCATCAGAATATCTTGTGTTTTTTGAAGTTTTGTAAAAAAAAAAAAAAAAAAGTAATTATGTATTACTTGTTTTTGTCATTGAGGCAATAAAAGGCACCCTAAAAAAAGTGCTCATTACATTTTGTTAAATGATTTTGGTGGTTGTTTTAATTAGAGAGACACGTTTGGGGAAATAAAAATGAAACAAAATAGTATTTAATAATTTAAATGGTTTTATATCTGAAATATTTAAAACAATAAAACATGATCTTATCTAATAAAATGCTCTCTTGTACCTTCATGGCCCAACACTTACTAGTTATTATGTACATGTGGAGTTATAATTTATGTAAATGTTCCATTTAGTGTCTGTACCGCAGCCAGAAGAAGCATTTATTCTCCAGCTGCTCTCGTGAAGCTCTCCAATGGTCACCAGTAATGGCCGTCATTACACTGGGCAGCTCCCAGTGGCCAACAGCCGGACGCCGGGATGAAAAACCTCGTTGCACTCAGCCGTCTTAGTGAAACCCTGGAGATGTGAGCACAGAATGGCTCAGCGGAGAGGGGGGGGGGGGGGGGGGTGTTCTTGAACAGCTGTCTTCCTCTGATGTAGTTTTAGTGGCCAAAGCAGATTGAGGCTGACATGAATTCTTGACGGACCAGTTCCAGACTTAAAGCTAGGAGTTTTATCCACCTCACACAGGCTGCCTGCAGTTTTCAGGACTGATCTTGACTTTTTTTTTTTTTTTTTTGCTTGTCTGGGACTCCTTTCACAGCTTTTTTGAAGGCAGTGTGTGAGCACTGTCGCAGCCTGAGATCACCTGGCGGAGGCCCTCTGGCTATCCCGGAGGAGAGACCCGGAGTGACGGCGCTTCATCTGTCGGGGCCCTCGAGGCTCAGAACAGCCCGCCTGAGGAGAATGGCTCTATGTTATAACTGTCATCTTTAGAATCCCCTTTTTAGAAATGCAGTCATGCCCGCTTCAAAAAATACAATCCAATAGAATAGATTTAATCCTGTGAGATTTGGTTTAGACATTCACGGTCCTCAGAGGGTCAATCTCGCTGACTGTGGTGATCCTCTGACTTTTCCTGTAACACCACCACGAGGTTACATACGTTTCATGAGATTCATGGACCTGCAGTGCCGGAGAGCCCCCCTCAGACCCAGAGTTTTAGACTTATGCAGTGTGCGATGTTATTAAGATAAGGTAAGCTAGCTACCTTTTGCTTTTCAGGTGTTTATATTTAAAAAAAATCTAAATTGAATACATTATACACAAATTGTATTTGATAAAAGACGGAATGCAAGACAAAGATAAAAACGTGGATTAAGTCTAGAACTTATGCATGTTTACATCTAAAACTGAGTCTAGAACTTATGCATGTTTACATCTAAAACTGAGTCTAGAACTTATGCATGCTTACATCTAAAACTGTGGGTCTAGAACTTATGCATGCTTACATCTAAAACTGTGGGTCTAGAACTTATGCTTACGTCTAAAACTGTGGGTCTAGAACTTATGCATGCTTACATCTAAAACTGTGGGTCTAGAACTTATGCTTACGTCTAAAACTGTGGTTCTAGAACTTATGCTTACGTCTAAAACTGTGAGTCTAGAACTTATGTATGCTTACATCTAAAACTGTGGGTCTAGAACTTATGCATGCTTACGTCTAAAACTGTGGTTCTAGAACTTATGCATGCTTACATTTAAAACAGAGTCTAGAACTTATGCATGCTTATGTCTAAAACAGAGTCTAGAACTTATGCATGCTTACATCTAAAACTGTGATTCTAGAACGTATGCATGCTTACATCTAAAACTGAGAGTCTAGAACTTATGCATGCTTACATCTAAAACTGTGGGTCTAGAACTTATGCATGCTTACATCTAAAACTGTGATTCTAGAACGTATGCATGCTTACATCTAAAACTGAGAGTCTAGAACTTATGCATGCTTACATCTAAAACTGTGGGTCTAGAACTTATGCATGCTTACATCTAAAACTATGATTCTAGAACTTATGCATGCTTACATCTAAAACTGAGAGTCTAGAACGTATGCATGCTTACATCTAAAACTGTGGGTCTAGAACTTATGCATGCTTACATCTAAAACTATGATTCTAGAACTTATGCATGCTTACATCTAAAACTGTGGGTCTAGAACTTATGCTTACGTCTAAAACTGTGAGTCTAGAACTTATGTATACTTACATCTAAAACTGTGGGTCTAGAACTTATGTATACTTACATCTAAAACTATGGGTCTAGAACTTATGTATACTTACATCTAAAACTGTGGGTCTAGAACTTATGCTTACGTCTAAAACTGTGAGTCTAGAACTTATGTATACTTACATCTAAAACTGTGATTCTAGAACTTATGCATGCTTACATCTAAAACTGAGTCTAGAACTTATGCATGCTTACATCTAAAACTGTGGGTCTAGAACTTATGCATGCTTACATCTAAAACTATGATTTTAGAACTTATGCATGCTTACATCTAAAACTGAGAGTCTAGAACGTATGCATGCTTACATCTAAAACTGTGGGTCTAGAACTTATGCATGCTTACATCTAAAACTATGATTCTAGAACTTATGCATGCTTACATCCAAAACTGTGGGTCTAGAACTTATGCTTACATCTAAAACTGTGAGTCTAGAACTTATGTATACTTACATCTAAAACTGTGGGTCTAGAACTTATGTATACTTACATCTAAAACTGTGGGTCTAGAACTTATGCATGCTTACATCTAAAACTGTGGGTCTAGAACTTATGCTTACATCTAAAACTGAGAGTCTAGAACTTATGTATACTTACATCTAAAACTGTGGGTCTAGAACTTATGTATACTTACATCTAAAACTGTGAGTCTAGAACTTATGCTTACGTCTAAAACTGTGAGTCTAGAACTTATGTATACTTACATCTAAAACTGTGGGTCTAGAACTTATGCATGCTTACATCTAAAACTGTGGGTCTAGAACTTATGCTTACATCTAAAACTGTGAGTCTAGAACTTATGCAGGCTTACATCTAAAACTGTGGGTCTAGAACTTATGCATGCTTACATCTAAAACTGTGGGTCTAGAACTTATGCTTACATCTAAAACTGTGAGTCCAGAACTTATGCAGGCTTACATCTAAAACTGTGGGTCTAGAACTTATGCATGCTTACATCTAAAACTGTGATTCTAGAACGTATGCATGCTTACATCTAAAACTGTGGGTCTAGAACTTATGCATGCTTACATCTAAAACTGTGGGTCTAGAACTTATGCATGCTTACATCTAAAACTATGATTCTAGAACTTATGCATGCTTACATCTAAAACTGTGGGTCTAGAACTTATGCTTACGTCTAAAACTGTGAGTCTAGAACTTATGTATACTTACATCTAAAACTGTGGGTCTAGAACTTATGTATACTTACATCTAAAACTATGGGTCTAGAACTTATGTATACTTACATCTAAAACTGTGGGTCTAGAACTTATGCTTACGTCTAAAACTGTGAGTCTAGAACTTATGTATACTTACATCTAAAACTGTGGGTCTAGAACTTATGCATGCTTACATCTAAAACTGTGGGTCTAGAACTTATGCTTACATCTAAAACTGTGAGTCTAGAACTTATGCAGGCTTACATCTAAAACTGTGGGTCTAGAACTTATGCATGCTTACATCTAAAACTGTGGGTCTAGAACTTATGCTTACATCTAAAACTGTGAGTCCAGAACTTATGCAGGCTTACATCTAAAACTGTGGGTCTAGAACTTATGCATGCTTACATCTAAAACTGTAAGTCTAGAACTTATGCTTACATCTAAAACTGTGAGTCTAGAACTTATGTATACTTACATCTAAAACTGTGGGTCTAGAACTTATGCATGCTTATGTCTAAAACTGTCAGTCTAGAACTTATGTATGCTTACATCTAAACTGTGAGTCTAGAACTTGCGAATGAATAAGTCTAAAACTGTGGTTCTGTGGGGTCAGGGAGTTGTGCTCCACTCAGGATGAATTGTAATGACTTTGCTGATCCATCAACTTTCCACATCGCCCCACGACCAGGGGCTGGTTTCAGAAAGGTAGACTATGACTATTGCTTAGATTTAACAATTTTTTCCAATATATCTCTGAAAGGTAGAGAGACCTGAAGCACTTTTAAATAAAGCTGGCAATCAACTTTTCTTTGGCGCCAGTGTTCCCTGAAGCTTCACACTATTCAATGAAATAGGTGACAGACTATGAACCTCAATGGCTCTCGGGAATAAGAAAAATCGCTGCAAAATCAATTATACAATATCAGTAGTCCCCTTCCTTATGTCCTCTTGCACAGCTATTCACAGTCACAGGGGAACAGTCCCTTCCAACCTGCCCAGACACCATAAAATTATGGCTGAATAGTAAAAAAGGGCGCTTGGGAAAGGGAATAAATTCAGCATATAAAGCGTCTGAGCGCGCACAGCAGAGGGTGAAAATAATTAAATTATCAGAGGCTTTTCTTGAATATGAGTCATGTTGCATAAAGCATGACTGTGCTATCGATCCGTAATGGTTCATGTTTACTGCCGCCGCGCCCGCTTACTGTGTAAGGGCGTGTTTGAATTGGATTACAATCTTTGTTTGGCACGAGCTAATGACATTTCAGAAGGCTTTCATTACAGAATGATTTGTTTCTATTTTGCTCGAAATTAATAGAATGTCAAAAACTAAAAGTGTTTTTGTGTCAGAAAAAGGTTTTAGTAGGACTGAAGGTGTTTTTCTTTCATGTCAGAATTATTCTTGAGAGCAGGGGTCTTTTTAAATGATGGATATCAACGTACCTTATCCTCAGAAGGTTCTTTTTTTACATCCCAGCAGATTGTCTTCACTACTCGCTCTGCTTGTGCAACAAACTGGCAGTTTCCTGTACGAAACAAACGATGCATGTTTCGTTCTGCTTTTACATTAGAGCCGTAATCAGCCGAGGACGGCATCCACAGCACTATTTTGACTTTTAAAAAAACAGCAAACGAAAAAGACGTTGGTTGTCTGTTACATAATAATCCCAAAAAGCGGAGAATGCACATTTCTCCTCTGTGGGATCAGTTCGCATTTAATATTCTGATCCGCTTCAGCTCCCCGGCTCTCCCTAAAAAAGTAAAAAAAAAAAATCAAAATAAAACCTGTGGATGTGTGATATCAGCAGAATTGTTAAGTAACACGGAACAGATGCACATATTCACCGGCAAAAGAAACATTCAGAAGTCAATCTATCCTCGCGGTTGCTTCAATGTGAGAAATGATGCAGGTTTTTTTTCAGGGGGGTGTGCAGCAGATGATTGTATATCAACATATTCAGCGTCGGTGTCAGAGGGAAGATTGTTATTCTGCATGGCGTTCTGGAGGGTCCCGGCTCAAAGAGCAGCCTGGGCCTGGAGCCTGGAGACTAGTGTGCGTGTGCGTGTGCGTGCGTGTGCGTGTGTGTGTGTGTGTGTGTGTGTGTGTGTGTGTGTGAGTAGCCAGACAAAGTGTCTGGGTTCACAGAAAACCAATCGAGACACCTGCCGGCTACCACTGCCAGTTGCTGATAATATGGGGAAAAGAATGCATTGGGCCTCCGGCACATACTGCCGCCTTGAAAAGGGCAGGTTGGGCTCGGAAGAATGTTTTTCTCATCCGTCGTTTGTTTGTTTGCCCTCGGAACACCTGTGACTCTGGCCGCCCGGTGAACGGACCCTAATGAAATAAAACACATTAAAACGGCAGGTTTTTTTTTTGCTCTCTGATAATTTTTATTAGAAAAAAAGAACGGCGGCTCCAGGCGGAGAACAGATTGAAAAAAAAAAAAAAAAAGGCTCCAGTACAGACAGGAAAATAGCTGCTTGAGCAACTGACCCACAGCTACAACATCAGGATTTAAAGCACTTCACCATTTATCATGCAAGGAGGGGATACTCTGCAAGAAATACATGCGGGGGGGGGGGGGGGGGCACATCACCTCTGCACAACATCGCAACATCTGCGATAGGTAGGAAAAGGCCACAGCAGATCACAAGAACATCACACATCGTCATCGAGAGGGGCAGAGTTCACTTCCTGTCCCGGCACACAACGAGAGCAGGTTTAACATTTTTTTCTTCTTCTTCTTTTTTTTGTTAGTTAGCGGGTTTGTATGACATCTCCGTGAAGTGCAAAGACAGTCGCATCAGCGCACCGGCTGATTTCCAGCGTCTCGGCAACACACGACGATACTGTAAACAATCTACACTATAAGGCGCACAGTTGAAAACCAGTTGCCCAACGAAAGAGCCACAAACATCAGTTCGTAAAGGGTTTCACGTGAAAACGCTTCGTCATCTTCATCGTCGACTCACGCTGCAGATCTGGCATACCAACTGTCAATATACCAACTGCAGGCAGTAAAATGCTGTTTAAGTGTATCCAAATGGGAACTACGCAAAAAAAAAACCGCAAAAAAAACACTTTTAAAGACAAAAAAAACACTTTTAAAGACAAAAAAATCTTCTTCCTAAAACATTGATCTAAACTTTGTCTTTTTTTTTTTTTCTCAAATTAGGCACACGGTACAGCACAGTAAACGTTGTTTTTTTTTCTCTTCAATACCTCTTTTGGTTGTTGACATCGAAACGACGTGGACACCGAAGCACCCTCCAGGACCGAAGGGACACATTGTTTAGCTTTTTTTTTTTTTCTTTCTTTTTTTTTTAAATCACACACACAGAACACTCGTCGACCCTCACTGCTGGCACTTATCTGTCCAAACCTTAAAACATTAAAGGGAGAACTCTTCCACGACAGTGTTTCCTTCCTTTGTGATTATTTAACCTGCTTTAGGACCCTAAAAACCAGTCTCATCCAACTTTGTCTAGAAGGTAACAACCACCACGGAATATCCTACAAAGACATAAGGCATTAAAATTCCTCTTCGCCTGAATTACACCAGTCACACAGAGTCTGTGGGACCTCTTGCGTCCGTCCACAAATTAAGACAAAATACGCTAAAAACAAAATACCTCAACAACCTTGACTATCCGTTTTTTGTTTAGTTTTTCCCCCCCAAACTGTTTTTTAACACTGATTGTCTACATTATCAACAAAAATCTAAGGAAGTAAACATGATAAGATGTAAACACTGTTAGTATCCAACCGGCTTGGACCTCTAAAAGATATTTGACCCTGTGTGAGACGTGAGAAAACACAGAGTCTTCTGCACATGAGATGGAGGAGGAACGAGGTAGTCCACTGGAGAACTGATGAGGGGGGGGGGGGGGGGGGGGGGGGTTATGGGGGGACTGGCTCTTGTGCATCGCTTGGACTGAGGGTTTGATCTGTAATCTTCATAGCATAGTTCCGGTTGTCTTGTCAGTAGTTGAGAATTTTCAGATTTGCAGAGAGAGAAGCTGTTGAACTCTGGTCGGCGCTCGTTTCGACGACAATCCGCCATTCGAAACTCTGAACCGTCAAGAGGATTTTCTGACAGCTGCCGTTTTCCTGGTGAATCAGCAGACATTTGTTGTTGTTTGAGCATCAAAATCGGATCTTCTACTTATTTATTTACATGTCGCATTTAATCAGGGCTCCTCAGACGATGCGGTAATCGAACGTTGTCCTTCTCGGTGTGGTCTGTCCAGTTGGACGAGGGCATGCTGCGGTAGGGGTCCAGCAGGATGCGGAAGCAGCGCACTATGAGCAGGGCCAGGAAGATGAAGAGCAGCAGCACGAAGACGAAGGCCGCCTTCTGCTCCAGCGTCAGGTAGGAAGGCACGTGATGGCCGCCGCCTGACGAGGACAGCGTGCTGCTGAAGAGGCCCTCGGCCATCCTGGGCACATCCATGCTTGACCGTCTCGGCTCCAGCTCTTTCGTTGGGCGAGGAAAGATTTTTGGAGGTGAAGGTGGGCTCCGTGGACCTGTGGGAGAATCCAAACAGACGGATTACACTGGAGGTATTGTCCTGTGTGGTCTGACAAATACATGAGCGCCACGCAATCGTAGAAAACAGAGAAAAAAAAGTCCTCTATCTGTAAACGCTCCGTGAGTGAAGCAGGCTCGGGGGACTCCTTTGGCCTTGAATCGGCACTTTGAAACCACAGCCTGCAATTATGAAATATCCAACCTTGTCTAGTTAATTATAATCCTATGCAACCAATCTGCATCAGCAATTTGCATCCAATGCCTCCATTTAGTTTTGAACGTGTTGTCGGCATACAAACAAACAAACGAAGGCTCGATTACCAACCGGGTAAAGCGGGTCCCCAGGGAGGTTTTGCCGCTGGTTTGCACTTATGTAACTGAAGATATGTTCACTTTAAAAAGGTGCTACATTTTAAACTCGGAGCGTCTAATGATTTGTAGGGGATTGCCTCCAACCGGCTCTCAACGACGGTGCAAACAACTGCAACGGTGCTGGCGGAGCTCACAGCGTCAACCCGAGGGGAGGACCAGAGGGGCGGGGCGCTACGCTTCCGCTGCGACGGCGGCATGGTGGTGTCACTCCATCCTCTGCTCAGGTAGACATTACTCCACTATATCTCTACACAGCTTAAACACGGCGTTTTGCTGCTGCGTTAACGCTCCGAATCTCAAATTGAGCACCATTTAATTTCAATATCAACTGATGTGGTTAATGTGGGTCTAAAGATTAGTCTTGTGTCAAAAAGACACGGCTGGCGATATTCGACATTTGTCTTTTTTGTCAAAACAATCCCAAAGTATTTTGTGTGCATTCCCAAAGCCTGATATGTAAACTATGGAAAAACACATCAAATGTGTCACACATTGACCCCGGATGTTCCTGCCGTAAACGTTCACAAGAACACCAAATGCGTATTAATCCGCGGCTGAAAATAGTCCTCGACAAATGCCTCATCTAATCCTGATTGATGTCCAGCTGTTTGAGGACATTACGGAGACTTTTTTGAAACAAATTTTGAGAGCAGCTTTGGTTTAGTTTTTAAAAACGGGATTTGTTGACAATAAAAAAAAAAAAAAAAGGGACCTGGGGGGGGGGGGGGGGGGGGGGGGGGGGGTTGCTAGACTCCGTGATAGACTTGTGCTAGAATGAGTTTGCAGAAACATTCACCTTGAAACCCAACAGAACAAGAGAGCCCGTGGGGGGGTGGGGGGGGGGGCTTGTGTTAGTTTGTTTAGTCAGCTTTAGGCGCCTCGGCTTTCTTCTCAGCATTGGACACCGTTTGCTCACGACTGATTTTGAACGGGAGTAACAGCTTGCGGCTGCTTCTGTGTGGATCATTTGTTCTGGCAGGAAGAGGACCCGGCGCAAGACATTTGGAGAAAAGCGTCGGCTCGTCTGTTCTACAAAGAAGAGCCGGAGTCAAACGAATCAATCCAAAAAAAGAGCCAGCAGGACTGCTCACCGTTTCATGTCTCTTCTCCCGCTGAGCAAAGTGATTGCTCCAAAGTACTTTTACATTTTGTCTTATTTGTTTGTTACAGTACAGGAGCAACACACACACAACACACACACACACACACTTGATTATTTAACCCGTATGTGAGACTTTTTGCTCGTTATTTCGGTAGTTTTAGGGATAAATCCTACTTACTTGAGGACAAACAGAAAGTCTATCAGAACAACAAGCAACATGCGCTGTCAGATATAATTATATGAACCAAAGTTTCTGTCTTGTAATCACTTAAAACAAAGTGACGTCTACCGTCGCATCTCTACCACTAACAGTGTCCAGTTCAACAGAACGAGCGTCTTTCATTTCCTTCATGGAATTCATTTGTTTAAAAAAAGCTTCAAACACTGTGAACTAGAAGGGCCTCCGCCAACGCCGTTTCCGATAAGTGAAAAATAAGGTGCGTGTATCCCGCCCCGTGATTCGGATCCGCTTTAAAATTGAATGGGTTCTTCATCGGCCCGCGCTACACCCACCCACCCACCCACCACGTTTCTGCAACCCTGCTGACAGACAGAAAAAAACAAATTTACAAGAGTAAAAATTGCAAAGATTAGAGGAACATCTGAATAATGTATAGAGTGTGAGGTTGCAAAACACGGTTTTCCTTGTTTTCCTACATTCAGTTAACTTTCCTGTGGCTGTTGGGGAAACTGGATATGTTGAATTGTGGTAGATGTACCCAAACGTCCGTTGCATTGACTAAATGTGCACGCACGTAATTGCAAGTACAGTGGAGTAGATTGAATCAGAAGGTAGCTCTGTAATGTGAGTGCGCCATTACAACACATTATGTTTGGACGGAGGCGGAGGGTTCAATTACCATCGCCTTTCACAGCAATAAAACATATCTTTCCACTTTAACTTGTATGTAAATAGCATTTTTGCGGAGCTGAAGACACAGCTTTGGGCGGCCAAAGCGTTGGAAACGCCAGTAACCCCTGGCTTTGCTTTGCTCAATGAGCTCCACCGATCAGATCGATCGGATCAGTACCAGGTTATCAGTTGCCTCCGAGAAATGTTTGCATAACCCAGACTCCAATCTTCTTTTTTTCGGGGCGCGCTTCCTTCGGTCACGCTCCTGTAAGCGTGAAGATCCGTCAGAGAGATTGACAAC